>NW_015090781.1:9473775-9693130 GCF_001431845.1 Calidris pugnax | reverse complement strand
GGGACGTTTAGTCAGCATGTACTCATATATCCCTCAATCGCATGCTTCCAACGATATCTTATTATCTCAATTTGAAGATACCATGGTATGATTCCCAATAATTTGTTTGTAATAGACCTCTAAAATGTCTAGCTGGCTTTGGGTATTCATCGTTGTGGCTCCTGCTGAGCCTGAAATTAAAAGTTCTGACAAGAAGCCAGGAATAAATCTCTCTGTTTCATGCTTGTTCTCCCACTCTCATTCTCTCTTGCATGCTCTCTTCCCCCCCCGCCCCCCTCTTTTTTTTTTTTTTTTGCCTTGGGCTGATCTTAATTTCATTATGGAGGGAGATATTTGAAAATTCCCATGTTATTTAGATGCCTAATTGCCATTTGTACCATTCAGAATGTTTATTGTGAGAATTTGATCATTACGAGAATAAATTCTATTTCAATATATCCAAGCTGTTTTCTTTTTAGCAGTTTGGTTTGTTTTAAAACTCTTATATACACCCTAGTGCAGGGACTCAGGTGGTAATGTTACTGCCTTCTGTAAAATCTTTTTTAGTTGTTTTATATATATCCATTAATCCTTTAATGTGGGCTAAGAGCTTTTTTGAAACAAACAAAAAAACCCCTGGAAGATAAATGATCCCTTAAATTAATCCTGAATCCAGATTTTATTCAGGATCAAGTCGTGAATAAGCTGATGTTCAGGTCTGGTAGCTGTAAAGCCTCATGGATTCTCTCTGCTGTCTTCCCTAAAACTTGCGCTCCTGAAATTCCAGCAAGCAAAGTGATTTGGAACTGAAGGAGTACATTTTAGCTAATCTCTGCTGTGAAGTATAGTTGTCCTGTGTAACTACATGGGAGATACATACTGGTTAAATTAATCTTCCCATGTGATCTGCATGTCTTTATCAGTAAACTCTGTAATAACTTACAGGCAGAGATGAGCAGGTATTTGCACAACATCGTTATCCCATACCTATGAAATCTATGGTGATAGATTTGTTGGCAGTACTTCACATTAATTGTCACATAATGAAAAAGCAGTTTTAAGTTATTCCACAACTCAAAAAATCATCATTTTGAAACTCTTGACAAATAGCCTCTTGCTCTGTCCTGTGCAAGGTTCTCTGAACTGCAGCACGGTACCAACAACGGCTGCAGAGAGGACCGTGCTGCTTAGTACTTTTATTGCTCCCATTGTGGCAAGGAGTTTGTGTCTCTGTTCTTAAAGATCTTCTTGGAGACAGTATTCGGAAGTAAGACTGTAAGATCTTACCTACAAATAACACTTTGTGTTAGAAATGGATTCACTCCTTGAATTTGTTGTCATATCACATTGGCTTAGGCAGTTGATATTTTCAGCTCCTCCTTCATTTTGTTTTTTCCTTTTCTCTTTTTTTTTTTTCCTTTTTTAACATCTCTCTTGCCATTTCAGTTGTGCATTAAATGATTCCTGGTTAGACAGTGCTTTATCACTGACAGGGCATTGGCCTCAGAGTCACCAGATTAGATTCTGTTCTGAATTTGGCCGTTAACCAACAGAACAACCCGCAACTTATAATTGGATTCATTTTAAGTATAGGTCAAAGTTGTTGCAGAAGAGCCAAGTAATATTTGCTTAAGCATTTAAATGTGGACAAGGAAGCCTAATTTGAAGCTTCCTCCTCTAGAAGTCTTGACCTCTGTGGTTTCTTTGATTTTATTTCCGATTTGGTTTCCAGTGTTCGTAGACTTAACTACACATAATTTAGCCACTATAGAGTCGGTTCACTTACTAAGGTTACTAATGCCATTTTGTCCAGTATTTTTTCTAGTTGCAGTAGTGGAAACATAATATTGTTTCAAGAACAAGGGCACTTGATAAGGGTCAAAGTAGTAGCCTCTGTTGCCAGAATCTTTGGGGCAATACAGGTTAAAAAAACCAAACAAACAAAAAACAAACACAACCACAACCCAGTTTCATCACAGTGGCTGAGACCTGACACTATCTAATAGTTCACAGAAAGATTCCCTCACATGTCTGAAGTGTGGGAACAAAGAAATTTAGAACAGAGTTCACAGGCACCCAAATTCTCCAGACATGAGCTTCTAAGCTTTGGTAAGTGGAAAAGTAAAACCATGTTTAGTAAAAATAGAAAGGAAAAGAGAAGTCTAGATTTAGGCTTTATTTTTTTATTTAAGAGACTTGAAAAATTTTGTAGTTAGAGAATTTCCCCTTCAGTCTGTTTCTTTTACATCAGCGTGTTTGGTTCCTGTACATGATTTCTACTGCCTGAAGAGTATAATTCACCAAATATGTCTGGGGGGAAAGGCAAAATTTCACTAATAAGGATCTCACATAGACTATTAACTTAAAACTTCCAGGAGACATTATTAGTTGCAGGGATAAGGGTCAGGTCTCTTTGTGGATATATCTTCTGTTGGCATTCAGCCTAACAGCTTTAGGGGACATTAGCTTGGAACTGAGCAATATAAGCAGAAACAAGTCTGTTGCTGCTGCCTGGTGGGAGCTCACAGATGCTTGTAATAAAAATTGTTAAAAATTGTTTCATTAGTTTGCAAAAAGCAGATTTCTTGGAATACTGTACCTTCTTTTGCCAGGAATATTTAATTTCTTTTATGTTCTGTATGTAACAAGTGCAAGCAGAAGCTAGTTCACAATTAATTATGATGATATATAGGACTTAAAATGAGCACTCAGCATTTTTCCGTTTGCATGCTGAAAACAAAAGATAATTGGGTAGAAAACAATATGGCATTTAATAGAACTGTTCCTTTATGCGGCACATTTTTCCAAAAGAGATATCAACCTTCTAGAATTACATAATATCATAGACATATAAGTAAAACTAATCAGATATGCCACGTGCCCTCATTTTGTAAGTGCAATAGCTCATTTAGCTGTTAGCAAAACCTTGCTTAGTGATGCATCAATAATTAGAAACTGTCACTGTCTGTATGTGAATAACACTTTTTCTCCCTCTTGCTATTTTGCTATTTGGAAAAAAAAATATCACATATCACATTTCATCTGTCCTGGAATACAAACATAGTTGGACGCTTCAAGATGTCTATATAGAATCATTAAAATATCACAGAGTGTAGAGTTTTCATACTTGCAATTACAAACATGTATTTTTATCCAGTAGGCATATAGGAAGGGTTGCTCTTGAGGTAACACATCTCCACAGCAGCCTACCTTATGTAGAGTTTAATTAATATACTTAGTTTTTATACAATTCAAAGCATGTATTTTAAAACTGAAAATTATGTGTTTTTTTTTTATTTTAAAGGAATGTTTGTACTTAAACCTGCTTAGGTCAATGGAAGCCATTTACTGGTGATTTTTTAGTGGACAGGCTTCTCTGGGCTCACAGCCGTTTGTCCATCAGGGGGAATGGGCACAACGAAGGGCACAGTGAAGTTATGTCTGTCAGTAACTAAACTGCCAGAAATCATTAAACCACCGTAAGCGTGGGCTGCAAACAAGGTGGAAAGTCTTGCCAGGTGATAGTGTTTCAGCATCCTTTTCTCTGCAGATCAAAAGAGTGCCTTTGCAAACCTACTCTGTTACAGATCACCTCTTAGGAGGACACAATTCCTCTGTTCTCCAAGGCATGTGTCTTACGAGCAGGAGCACTTTGTGCCTCCCCTCCTTCCCTGGTTCTGTTGCTGCCTTTCAACTGAGCAGCCAAGGAGGGACAGTATATCTGTGTGTACAGATTTGGGGCCAGGCGCATTGCATGAAGCTACTTTTACTTCATGTTTGGAAGCCTATTTTTTCCTTTTAAAATGTGCTGCATAAAGAAAAGAATCTCAACTAAATTATTATTAAGGTAGGCAGATTTAAACCAAAGCTACTATAAACATTTCAGCAGCTCTGTGACAGTGACATACAGGTGTTGGTGACCTACCCGTGGACTTCAGATGAAGTCCGTGGAAGACTTTCCCTTTTCCCTCAAAGAGTGGATAGTGCTGAACATTTTTTCATCCCATTTTTAATGCTCAGGAGAGCCATGATAATTACTCGGTGGGATCTTTAGTCATCTGTGCAAAACCAGTGGGGGAAGAGTAAGATTTAGCCTGAATAATATTAATTATGTGGGTGACTCTGAGCTGTGTTCTTCCGGTAAAAATGATGGTGGTGCAAAGACCATCTTGCCTGAAGTCTAGACAAGATCAAAACCTGAGTGACAATTAGATAACTCAGGTAAACAGAGATAAAACCATTCCTTTGGGGGGCACATAAAGCCTAGAGATTCCTCCCTGTTGAGAGGACAACAAAGAGCTGATTTAGGATATTTACATCTATTCAGATTTGTAAACAATAACCCTTAAAAAGAATTTGTTGATGCTACTTTTTCAGTCTACTCACTGTAGCCATTTCTCTGTGAACCACTTTATTTCTACCCATATGAAACCCACATTTCAATACTGCAGCGCACCGAAAGGCATTGGGATAACTCCAAAGCTTATTTGGAAGCTCACAGCTAGTCCTCAGTGCAACTGTGGACATTTCTTGATGGCAGCACATTCAGAGAGTCTATTGCAGTACTTCTCCGAAGGAAGAATTGGCTCCCTGACCACTTCTGTGCCACTCAGATTGCTCATCCAAATTTTGAAAGCCCTCCTTGAGAGACAGCTTCAAATAGTGCTCCAGAAGTGTGGATCACCTATGTTATATTTCAGCCAATGTTTAGCTTTAAATATCTGGGGACTGCACAAATTTTAGCTCGCACTAAAGCAACACTAAAAGATTTGGGTTTAATATGTAAAGTAACTATTTCCATTTCTTTTTTAATGGAAATCTAAAATAATGAAATAATAGTGTAGGACTTGAGAAATTCCCAGTACAACTTACTCACCTGCTCCAAATTCCTACTATCTCCAGGCTGGTGGGATTTCAAAACTTGATTCAAAGACCAGCTGCCTGAATTTATAGGAAATTTATTAAAGGTGCATGATGTCATGGACTCCCAGGCATACATATATAGATGAATAATTGGATGACTGTAAGAATACAGACATAGCCCCTTTGTCTCAGATGGTTCCATGACACACAATGCCAAGACATTCACTCCCACACATGGGCTCTGGAGGGGAAATTTCCTTTTCCTCCTGCTGTATATAAAAATATGAGAGGATTTTTTTTTAAAGCAATGCTATTTGTTATTCACAATCCGTAAATATTTATGGACTGTAAGAAAATACACCTGCTACTCATTGCTTCATGTGAAACAAAAGCACAGAAAAGAAAATACTATAAAGCACAGGAGATACTGAAACATATTTTATCAATTACTGAAAGTTAAAATGAAGTTTTTCAGATACAAGATTAAAAACAGATAGCAGTGAAGTTAAACCATGCCACTGAAGAACCTGGCTCCAGGTTCTGCTTAGTAGAAGTCATAAAGAATGACTACAACATTTTCAAAAAAGGATGATAGTTGAGTGGATTGGAAAAGTAAACTCTTTTAAGTACTTTTTCAGAGATGGTTATGGGTGATCTGTGCAGACAAACCTGCTTGAGGAATCCCTTTTATTACAAGGGATTTTTATGGTCAAGCTTGTATGAACTGGCATATGACCATGCACTTCTTTATATATTAATCTGGGAGACCTCTTGGTTTAGATGGGCTGTGTCTACATTGCATTCAGTGTGCGAACTTTTGAATTATATTGGGATTGTGGTGCCGCGTGGCTTCGCTGGCATGCAAAATACTTCAGACTGTAGAAATACATATGGAAACTTGGAGAAAAACCTTTTTTTGAATGCTAAACTTGTATTGTCTTGGCTATATGATTCTCAATACCAAAACTAGTGATTTAAAGCATTCAGGAGAAAATGTACTTCTTTTTATTACTGCAATGCCTACTCTAATAATTCAAAATGTTTACTAGGATGAAAAAGGTTAGGTAAAATTAAGTTATAATGTTATAGTAAGATACCTTCTCACTTAGGAGTCTCGTAAAAGAAACCTTTTTTCTCCCCAGATGTTAAGGTGACCCATAGGTCAGAGATAGCTGTTTGCTGTCTCTAAGGTAAAAACAGACATTTCCTACACAGAGTTTCTGTAGATGGAGCTGCTGGAGTGCCATTT
The DNA here is from genome assembly GCF_001431845.1 of Calidris pugnax. Lineage (NCBI taxonomy): Eukaryota > Metazoa > Chordata > Aves > Charadriiformes > Scolopacidae > Calidris > Calidris pugnax. The sequence goes on along the minus strand of NW_015090781.1, from coordinate 9,687,039 downwards.
TGTTGCAGTTGTTGGCATTTCTTGTAAATGTGGATAGTCCTGCTTACATTGTGTGAATAACGGGTCACAATACTGTGTGTGTCTTGTATCTCTTCCAATGGCAACATGAATGATTGCACCATTTCAAAATCTATTGTGCAGTAAAGGAGCAACAGTGTGCTGTGATTATCACTTTCGATTGCCAGGAGCAGTGTATAAACTGATTTGGAAACTTGCTTGAGTTGTTCGTGTCTCGGCTTCTAAATGTTTGCAATGGCATCTAAGAGCTTTACAGTAGTGCAGTGCTTCTGAAATGGGAAGCTCCAGTCCAGGAGCAGACCACAGGCAAATTTTGCTTAGAATTGCCTCTGTTTCAAATGTGTGATGTCACATACATCGGTATAGGTTAGGGGCTGACCTGCTGGAAAGCAGCTTGTGGAGAGAGGCCTGGAGAATTGCCTCTGTTTCAAATGTGTGATGTCACATACATCGGTATAGGTTAGGGGCTGACCTGCTGGAAAGCAGCTCGTGGAGAGAGGCCTGGAAGTTCTGGTGGACAACAAGTTGACCATGAGCCAGCAATGTGCCCTGGTGGCCAAGAGGACCGATGGTCTCCTGGGTTGCATGAAAAAGAGCGTGGCCAGCAGGTCAAGGGAGGCCATCCTCCCCCTCTACTCTGCCCTGGTGAGGCCACAGTTGGAGTACTGTGTCCAGTTTTTGGTCCCCAATTTCAAGAAGGACAGGGAACTACTGGAAAGGGTCCAGTGGAAGGCTACAAAGATTATCAGGGCACTGGAGCACCTCTCTTATGAGGAAAGGTTGAGAGACCTGGGTCTGTTTAACCTGGAGAAGACTGAGAGGGAACCTCATCAATGCTTATCAATATCTAAAGGGTGAGTGTCAAGAGCATAGGGACAGACTCTTCTCAGTCGTGCCCAGCGACAGGGCAAGGGACAACAAGTGCAAACTGGAACACAGGAAATTCCATCTCAGCATGAGGAAAAACTTCTTTACCTTGAGGGTGACAGAGCACTGGAACAGGCTGCCTAGAGAGGTTGTTGAGTCTCCTCTGGAGACGTTCAAAACCCGCCTCAATGCATTCATGTTGAGCCTGCTCTAGGTGAACCTGCTTAGGCAGGGGGGTTGGACTGGATGGTCTCTGAAGAGACCTTCCAACCCCTACCGTTCTGTGATATGTCTGTAACTTTCCTGTGAGGAATCCTGTATTTCTTACCTGTGACATGGGGAGAAGGTCCCATGCAGTGGCAGAACTCTGAGCTTTGACGTCAGCTTGAACTTTTTGTTAGCAGGCTTGGGAAAGTTGGAGCTGGCTCATTGCTTCCTACTGAGCAGACTGTGGTAAGGTCTGATCAGACCTTGGTAAAAATTAGTGGATGCTGGTAAAATTAGCTTGTGGACCTTGAAAAATATTAATTGAGTCGTCTTATAATAGTACATTGTAATTCAGCTTAAAGAGCTTAATCAGAATCTATTACATGCTGCTAAAGTGGCTCAATAATGGAGGGCTGATTCATAACCATCGTAATCACTTCATTGCACTTTTAGTTTAGGCCTGTTTTTCTTCTTGCTTTAGTGCTCAATAGAGTCTTCATAGCTAGAAAAACCTTTGAATTAAATGTTTGTAATAATAAAATTTGGGGTGTACCTATGACATAGTGAAATAATAAAAGACTTAATTGAAGGGCAGCAAATTTTAAGTTTTATTGCTTTACTTGCTTTTGTGGTATAAAGACGCTTTCTGACCAGTGTAGTGACACTTATATTAAATCTTTTCTATCATTGTGGAAAATCCCGGACTTGGTTGTTTTTAGGAAGTGTCTTTCACTTTTGAGAATATTTTACTTGCTGTGCTGCTTTAAAAATACTGGCTTCCGGTAGTGTCTGCGCTATCAGGAGTTTGAAAACACTGCTGAATTTGTAAAATAGATTCTAATAATACTCATTTAGCCCCTTTCCAGAAAATCTTTTGCCCCAAGTAAGGTGTGACAACAATCCTAGCTAGAGCTAGGAGGTCCCTCTGGAGTCCATAGGAGCTTCTGGTGAAGCTTAAGAAACTGTTGGGCTCGATTATTCTTACTGCTCTTTTGCTGGGTGTTCCCTTTCCCCATAGTTGAGCTTCTCTTATAGATCATGGGATAATTCTGAATCTTTTTCTGTAGAGCTAACTTTGAATTACTATTGCAGGTTGATTTCATATGAAAGACACATTATAATCCATTATAATGTCTCTTCTGTAGGGATCATGTCGAGTGCCTTGTGGGTGATATCCTGTTAACTCACTCTGGCTGTTCATGGAATTATTGTATATCCATGCTCAAATAATTTATCTGGAAAATTGTGATTATATGATACTGAAGTTGACCCGTTCCTGTAGTCCTCGTTTGGGTTTCATATCTTCGATTGTTGGCTCAGTAGCAATGTCCAAACGTGCAGACAAAAGACACAATCTTCAAGGGGGCTCAACTGATGTCCACCACCCTTGTTCTTTAGGCAGGGCAGAGCTGTCTGATGAGCAGACCTTAGTTCAAGGCTTTTGATATGGCACCGATTTACTGGATATCGCAGTCTCAGCTTCTCCATCTCTTCTGTGGGAATATCTTCAGCTTTTCTCCAGATCAGATTGTGTGTGCAACTTTTTATAAGGGACTTAAGATTGTGTGTGCAACTTTTTATAAGGGACTTTTGAATATCTGTGTTACTGTGTAAGTAATGTAATGTATTGTGGTATTACATTGGGCTGGAGTGGATTAATGTAATGAATTTTAATTAATTAATTTTTATTTAAATAATGGCTTAAAAGCAACCCCTATGTGTATAATTGATTTAAATTTTGCTTTGCGTGCTACTGTCTCATGATTTTTCTAAAGAAAGATTGATTTTTAGTTGGTAGCAAGCATTGATTTTCAATGAAATACACAGTGAATTAAACTGATTATTTCTGTTTAGGAGAAGAGGGTTGTGGGGTTTGTTTGTGTTTAGTTGTTTGGGTTTTTTTTTTAAATCTTTGAAGATGTCTCTCTTGTGGAATGATCTGCTTGTACTAGTTTAAAAGAAAAAACTCCAGGCAGGAGCAGCAAAACCACTCTGGACAGAATAAGAAGCAGCTCGATTGTAATGCTTACTTCTTCAAAATAAAAGGCAAGGATTATGTTTTACTGTTTAACTGCAGATGAAAAGAAGCAGAGAATTTTAAGAAGAGATACCTGAGTAAGCATCACAAAGAGTTATTTTGGAAGGGAAGAAACAAAGGTATTTTGTATATTCAGCATGATGGTGTCATGCATAATGTTTTGAGAGAAGAAAAACAATAAGTAGTAAGTCAGTTTGTAGAAAAGAAGGGAGGTATTGTGAAAAAATAATTAAGAGTGGAAATGTACAAGTCTTTGGAAGTAAGAGTCAAGACCTTCAGCTTAAAGTAATTGGTAACTTCATGTAACTTTTTTTTTAATAGATGACCATAGTGATATGGTCAATGGAGGCAAGGAGGGTAATTATTTTAGCAGCTATATTTTATATGTATTGGAGCACAGGGGAGAAGACCTTAAACAGAAATCTGCTGTAACTGATGGAAGTAATGTGAAGTCTTGGACAAAGATTTTAGTGGAAGGATTGGAAAGGACAGGGTGGATATTGGAGACACAGAAAGGTACTGATAGTGTTTGATGACAGTTTGAGCTGTGATCAGGTGATGGAGAAAAGAGTTGAATGGGCCATGAAATTTGAAATCTAGAGAATTGAGAAAGATAGTGGTATTGTCAACAGTAATGGCAAGGAGGTGAGAATTGGAAGAAAAGATAAGAAGTTCAATTTTCAAGAGGCTGACTTTGACATCAAAATTGTGTATTTGAGAAGCAGGCAAAGAAGTGAGATAGCCTGCAACGTAGGGGAAATGAAAGATGCAAGTGAAGATCGGTGATTCATCAGTGTCAAAATGGTGCTGGAAGCTGAGGGCAGATAAACTCACTGAGAAAGGGGTAGGGAGAGCACTGGGTGAGATTTTGCACTGGAGATCAATGAAAGCAAAAGGAAGAAAAAAGAAGCGCTGACCTGTCAAATCCTAGAGTGGACAACCATGGTAGGAAAGAGGAGCAAATAGTGAATGTATTCCCCACAAATAAAGTACACTAATGAAAATGTTATCAAATACAGAGCTTAGAAGGGGATGTAAATGGAATATTCAGAGTAATTATGGAGCCTGAAGACAAAAAACCTCAAAGCGCACATGCGCTATACCTGAGGAGACAAGTGAAGAAGTATTTTATAAGTAGAAGATGTTCCCCATTACATACATAATTAGAATGCTGGTTTTTGGATTGATAGGAGAAGGAATCTGTATTAATTAGTGGAGGGTCAAATGGGACATTGTGACATTCCATTCTTGCTGCATAGAAGTGTCTTTAGATTTTGGTATAGTTATTCAATCCAATGCGTAGGATTCATTCCTCGAGTCAGGTCTAACTTAATTCAGCTTATTGCCTGAGTAGACAAATTGGGTGAGTAGACAAAGATGTCATACGTTGCTATCAACAAGTAGATGAAGAACTTCTGAATCTTCCTTCCATGATTCAACCACTTTACTTTCGAATATAACTGTAAGCTATTATCAAATCTTGTACTATACATTAGAATAAATCAAAACTCTCAGTTAGCAATGTTAAGATGATGTAAGAATTGCAGACTAAGGTTTTCAAATGTGGGTAGAGACTTTTTATGTTTCGATTTCAGAATCTTTTTTAAAATATTTTTAAAGGGGCCTTCACTTTTATAAGTGGATATTGAGAAAATGGGGCTTCTTTGGCATTGTTACTAGGCCCTTTTTGCCATACATAACATACGCTGAATCACTTTTAAAAACTCTTGCTGTGCTTTCAAAATCTTCAAGCCCTCTCTTTTCCTGATAGTTCATTGTATTGGAGGAAGCAGTGCAGAGACACTGCAACACTGGCCTGAGTTCAGGTGCTGCACTGGGTATTGCTAATGAAACTTGAGTTTCTTTTGCCTGGCTGTGCCACACACAGCAGTGGTACGTACGTTTGCCTGTCCTGGCTGCTAAGTTCCTCCCTGAGATCCTTTTCCCCAGCGGCACAGGCAAGAATTCCTGGGCTTTATCATAAATTGTAAACAGTCACCAGCTCTTTACATGCATGCGAATAATTTGATTAGAGACCTTTGATAGAAATGTACATGTATTATCTTTAATTTATGGAGCAAGTACATCTTAAGGGGCATTTAGATGATCAGTTCCCCCTGAGTCTCAGATACCTTATGGCAGGACTTTTGAACACATCCAATAAATCCATAATTCCTTCTGAGACACTAAATATTATTTTTAGTTTAAACACTGGGAAAGAAATCATTTCTTAAAGCTTATTAAAATGTTATATGAATATTTTTCAAATATAATTTATATTATCACTGGTGCGTAACCTTTCAAATGAATAATTCACGGCAGCAAGTAGTCACTTTTGATAATCTATAGTGGTATATTATGTTGGTTCTGCTGAGAGATTAACACTTATGGCCTAAGGAATAAAACTGGAGAGTCTAATCCATTTGTTTGCCTATTCACAGTGACAGATATTTTCTTAAATTAAAACCTATTAGTCTGAATTCCGAATCTTAAAATTGAATCTGTTTTAGCTCATTTTAGACTCTTATAAAACAGGATTATGATATATAACGTATTGCAGGCAAAGAAGTATGCAGACTATTGATTTTCAGCACATTTTTCCTATCACAGACACTGAAGAATGTTTCTAACAAAAATATATAGGATATTAAGCAGAGAAATGATTTCAAAAGGCTATTGGAAGATGGCAGGAAATAGGATAGACTGTCTGTTAATAATTGAGTGTTATAATTTTTCTGAGAAGCAGCTGGATTTGAAATGTTTTTTTCACGTCAGATCTAATACAAAAGCAAGCAAAAATGTAAATGCTATTTTAATAATATTAGTTGGACCTGATCCACATCATGTTGTAAAGGCACGCGTTTAACTATAAATAGTGATGTAGTAGAAGTTAAGGTTGACCAGAGAAAACACTGGAATGTATGCAAATGATAGAGTATCTGTTTAAATTCTTCCATTTCTGGTCAATTGACTTTTAACTTCTGTAACTGAGAGATGTTAGTGATGTACCTTATTGCCTTTGTTGGTTGGTTTCTGGCTGGAAGCAGTGAGGGACCCACTGGTATTGTCTCCTGGCAGATACTGTGCAGCACTTCACCAATTGAGCCGAATTTAAGGAATATGCAGATCCCCCCTGTGGTGGGACCGGGAGATACGAGAACACTGGCCCCAAAGATAATTGTAGGATGCACCTTTCAGCAGCAAGGGGGAGGCTTGGGGAAAGCTTTTTTTCAGTTTAAATGTTAAGGAAGCTGCCTCAGGTGAATTAAAACCCTTGTTCGTAAACCCCTTCCTCTTCACCTCATGTTGTGGGCAATGAAAATAACCCAAACATGCAAATATTATTTCTGCTTGAAGAAGTATCAAGTTAGATGGAGGCTGAGTCTTGTGGCAGGAACATGTTCAGAAGATGTGGATGTTGATTAAGGTGCATAACCTAATGATTAAGCCGACTGCTTGTTGGTCTCAAAATAAACCACCACCGCCCCCCCAAAAAAACCCCGAAAAACCTAAACCAGCACAAAAAACCCCCACAACCCAAGCACTTACTTTCTTGTATTATGCACATTTGAAGAGACGAGGCTCGGTGGTTTTCATCATGAGGTAGCCTGTCTAAACAGTATTGTAAATAGTCCTTAAAGCAATTTTCTTTAAACATTTCTAGTTCCAACAGTTAAGACAAGTGGCAAATTAGAGAAAAATACAAGATTATATAGTTAGTGGAGCTGCGTCTGCCAAAATTGGGTGGCAAATTGGGTCATAAATGAAATTGGTCAGACATTTGGCAGAGTGGAACATTTTAGGACATGCTGCCAGCATGCAAGCGACTTTTAAGCATAATGTGAAAAAATGCATTTCCTTTTAGGCATTTTCCTTTAGTGGCTCTTAAACCCACTTTTTAAAAAAGGCGTATTATGTGAAATGTGGTTTGGGGTTAACTCTTGGCAAAAAAAATTGCCCCTTTTTGGCACATTATTATGGAAACTCTGGTACCTGATAGTAGATGTAATAGCTATCTAAACCTTTCATTTGGAAATGGTATGCTGCCTATATTCCGCAGCATATTATTTGCATATCAGTTTAGTTTTGAACAGAGTAGGTGGCTAAGCCATACCAGACCCAGGTAGCTACACCGGTACTGGAATTGATATACTGTGTAGTTCAGCAAAAGATCTTCCTAGTGATTTATCTCTTCCTGTGTCAGAGATGCTTTGAACGACCTTAAAAACAGGCTGTTACAAGAGACTCCCACTTTTACTGGATGAGCAGGGAACAGTCTCTGAAAATGGGTTTGTAGGGTGTGTAGTGGGTAAAATGCCAGGGTTGTACTTAAGGATTAGAGGCTGCTGGTATTAATAAATCATTCAAAGTGTAGGGGTTTGTTGTTGTTTTTTTTCATGTCAACTGAATGCTGTGATTTAATTACAATAAAGTATTTCATAAAGAAAGAAATTTTGTTCTATAAGTTATTAGTTTAATTAGAAATGAAAAGGTAATTACATGACTTGAATCTGTTTTCTGAACCAGAATTAGCATTCAGTGTATACTTGAGAACTGCTAGCAGAAGAGATGAAGCAGATACTGTTGCAAGTTTTGCATAAAGAACAAAAGCTAAAGTTTTTTTAAAGTGGATCAGAAGGATAATTAGATTTACCATCGGGCTTTGTCATTGTCCTGCCTCTGCCAAACCCCCTTCCCCAACTTGGTGTGATTTTGGAGTATAGGCCCTGATTGTAGGCTGAAAGGGAAATCCTCCTGTTAAAATAAAAAAAAAAAAAAATCTGTATTATTTTTGTGTCTGGTCTAATGTGCCCAGATCAGAAGTAAATGTATAATTAACCTTTTTTCATGATAAATTAACATTAATTTTCTTAGGATTAGTGGGAAATAGCATAATATAGGGCAGGTGCAGAAGAGATGAAGCAGATACTGTTGCAAGTTTTGCATAAAGAACAAAAGCTAAAGTTTTTTTAAACTGGATCAGAAGGATAATTAGATTTACCATCGGGCTTTGTCATTGTCCTGCCTCTGCCAAACCCCCTTCCCCAACTTGGTATGATTTTGAAGTATAGGCCCTGATAGTAGGCTGAAAGGGAAATCCTCCTGTTAAAATTAAAAAAAAAAAAATCTGTATTATTTTTGTTTCTGGTCTAATGTGCCCAGATCAGAAGTAAATGTATAATTAACCTTTTTTCATGATAAATTAACATTAATTTTCTTAGGATTAGTGGGAAATAGCATAATATAGGGCAGGTTTAGTATTCACAGGAACTGTCACATGGGACCTTTAACACTCTTACAGGATTAGTGCAGCCAGTGATTCATCCTGTTACCATGCACACAGAAATAGTGTGCAGCTTCTGACCATCAAAGAGGCTTTCCTAATTATCAGCTTTTACAAGTGAGCACAGAAAGATTAGAATATAAATATGAGGAAGATGGCTTCGGAGTTCTTCAGGGAACAAGATAAAATGCGCTCTTTCCCCAGCGAGTAGTTCGATTTTGAATGAAATTTTGCAGTATTGTTCGAGAAACCATCATTAGGAAGATAATTAATGAAAAGGCCTGTTGTTTGGCCTGAGTGAGTGTGGTGTCTGTATGTCTGTCCCTCGCTTTTTCTTTTACAAGGACATTTCTTCCTTGTCTTATTAATCTGAGCATTCTTTATGCAAGGAAAAAGACGAATAATTTTTGAAGAGTGGGAAAGAACAGTTGAACTTGAAAAGCACTGGCTGAAAGTGCACAGCTTTGATGGTACCGAGAAACAGGCCAGCTCTGTTTAGGTACTGAAATACAGATTCAGCTCTTAATTTTTGGAATCCAAGAGCCCAGAAGCAGAATTCTTGTGGCTTAAACACTTGAACCAAAATAGGAAATGAAAATACAGATGCTTTAGAAGCATCGTTCTGGTGAGTCGTATTAGCTGCCAGAAACTCCTCCCCGAGCTGTGCTGGGCTTTATGTTTCTCCGAAGTCTGGCACAGAAAACTGTGGTTCAGAAGTTAATGATGGAGGTAGTTTGCCTTCCCTGCGACGGCGGCCCAGCAGAGGTAACGTGCTGAAACGTTGTGTAATGTGCAACTCAGTCGTAGATCTGAGTCCAGAGATGAGAAAGAAATTCTTCAAGCAACTCACCCCTCCTTCTTTTCTTATCTTTATCCTTTATGTTGTAGATGCAACAATTTATTGTCCATAATACGCCAACCCTGACGTGCTCAGCTGGGGCTCTTTTGTGCCTCCTTTGCTACATATCAGCCCATGGAGGAGAAAAAGTAGAACTGCACCACCTGAGCAATACCTCAGGAAGACAAATTATGCTTAGCCAATATACTCTTAATATATTGAATACACCCTTTTACAACCTGGTGAGCTCTGCTTCGTACCTCAGGAAGAAAAATTAGTGGGGATCACGGCTCCTTTCTGAATATAAGAGACTGTAGATTGTTTGGGCCATTAATCTCTGTCGGCCACCAGTCATCTGCATTCTCCTGGATGCATTCAGAGTTCTCGTCCATGTAGATTTCAAGAATTTAACAGATTAGTCTGGGTTTTGTGGATGTCCTAGAAGTTTAGATGCTACTGTGTAGGCTGCCATATGTCCATAAATCTCAGACATCTGGCGGTCCAGCTGGAACTGGTGTGCACACAGGATCTGGTATAGCACAGCAAACACTGGGAGGAGCTGGATTCCCTCCCTCCACACGCGCTGCACAGTTGACTTGTGCACAGAATGTCCCGAGCTGTTGGACCAGCTCATTGCACACAGCCAGGAGTACCTGCAGTCTGGTCGTCTTCATGCTTTTGTCTTTCCCTCAACCCTGCTATATTGTGCAGGACAGCCTGGGTGAATTTAAATTAATAACAGAAAACTATTTGTTCTTATGTTACATATATGTGGGTTCAGGCCTTTGGAGGCCATGTGTTTGAATATATAGGATTGTATTCTTATTTTACAAAAAGACTGTAAATTCGGAGCACCTTTTGGAGCTCAGTGTGGTTTTTCTAGGTTTATACCTTAGCAGCCGAGATGAGCATAGGAACTGTTCAGTGGGACTTCCTTTTTTCCTTTCTTTGGCTATCCTGAATATTCATGTTTACCAGGAAAGCTAAGAAGGCTGAACTTGTATGGTGTGTTGAAAACAAGCCTTTTTGTGCTTAACGTGTATTGGAGAAATTGTTCAAGAACAATTTATCCATAGATTGTCACTGCAGTGCTTTCAAGGGCAGTTTCATCTTGGGTTATTGGCTGTTGTAAGTGCCAGTTGCACAAAGGCTTATTTAACTTGTGCACTCAGTTTGCTTTATAGTCAAATTTTGCATTCATGAACAGATACAATTTGCTTATTGTTTGGAATGGGTCCTTTTATGTAAATTCTTCATCTTCTCTTAGACTCCCATACCTCTATTACATGTCAAACAAGAATCTGATCGTAGGGCAAGATGTCTATATGTGAAATAGAAATTGAGTGTAGGTTGGGGCAGCTGAATTCCATTGCCTTTTAAATTACAAATTACGTGGAAACCAAAAGTGTTCAGCACGTGTGTTCTGCTAAAGGAAGGCTGTAGAACCATGTCTTTCTAGACAGATCCTCTCTGAATTCTGTGCAAGGAAAAACCTACATACAAATATGAATCCTGATAATATGAAGCTGTTTCATATGAAAACTAAATTGTTGCATGAGGTTATATATGTAATTATCTGCAAACCCATAGGAACACCTACACATAAAGTTTAGCACTTATATGGATGTATAGGATAAAGGTCTTCATTCTAACCTTGTAGTGCCACAGAGATGGTGGCTTTGTGTTGTAATGAAATCTTTACAATATCAAGAAGTTACTGTGCCCCAATCTGAAAATTCATTGTGCAGCTAAATGCTTCTCTTCACATAGAAACTGTTCATAATTAATAATCTGTTTGATGGATTATTAGTGCCAGACTGGATTGGCATCTGCACTTTGGACATGATGTACCTGATTGTACTAACAAGTTATAACAACATGTATCAACTACTGTAATTATCATATTGCCACTGTTTTCTACAGATGTAAAGATACATAATTCAAGCTGACAAGCCCAAAGATTTTATTGGAATGACCTATGATACCCTAACTTCTCATTAATATACAGCCAAATGCACAATATCAATTAAGTATAAGATACAACCTCAGGGCTTCTTAATATTAGTAGCAGTTAAAATTGATAATGCAACAGAAGTTCTTCCTATTTTATTTTCCTACCATGTTGAAATGAAGAACTTTGCGATATAAAAGCTTTCTTAAAAATGTGTGTTTTTAAATAGTCAGTTCTTTTTTGTGTTTTCGATTTTTACATTAGTATGGAGTAGGAGTAAATAGCATTTAAAATGAAGCCATTGTTTATTCACAAATCAAATAAGCTACCGACAGCTGCCCTAGTGGCTTCCTCATTCACTTAAATTAATGCCTAAGGCCTTGGGGTGAATAGTCTTCTGGGGAGAATGTGGGCATTTATTTTCGATTTCCATTCAATGTTGGGTCTTTTAATGCCAAATCCTATTTAATGTGCACATGTTATGTTGAACTGTGTGCAAATTTATTCTATGGACCACTTGACAGAATTCATACTATTAAAGTCACATACAATTTGTACTTGAAAAATAAGGTCTTTACTTCTCTTTTGAACAAGCAACGTACAATTCTGTTTTTATTTTAGTTTAAGATCTACGTAGCACTGAGAATAAGTCCTACACAATAGTAGGTACTTTTTAACTAAGCTTGAGGTTTGATGTTTTGGATTTGTTCCAAGCCCTGTCCATTTAATCAGGATTTTCCTGTGCCCTCAAGTGTTGAGACAGGGCTGTGATGGATGCAGTTCAAGAACTTGAGGGGGGAGGGCAGTTTTGCTAGGTTCAAGTATCCTTCTTTTTTTTCCTTTCCACCCCCCCCCCAAATTGTAAACTGCCTAAATGTATTTGGACACTTACATTATGTCAGGTTTGCAAAATTAATTAAGCCCTATGTCTGCATAAGGACTTACACTCTGTGACAAAAAGGAGGGGAGAGGATGTAAGAGTGATAGTGATTCTGTAACCTCGTGGTCAGGCTTCTCCTGGGGAAGTGGAGTCCAGCTTTCCAGCTTTTCTCCAAGGGTTGTGTATGCGTTCAACAGAAAGAATTAAATCAGATGACTCTCACTCTCTTATTTTTTGTACTGGCTCCATGTTAAAATGACTGCATTTTTTGCAGCACCCAGTTTATTAAGCAAGGTCAAATAAATTCAAGTAGGCTTTAAGCTTCTTAGGTCTGGGAGGGAGAATGTTTCCTCTGTGGGTCTTGAGGGACATCCTTATCAGCTAAATGGAAAGCTGCTCTCCCCAGTAAGAGTCAGGTTATGGACAACTGCAGGAGATTGAACTCACAATATTGAGTTTAGTAATACGGTGGGGGGGCAATATGGCCATGACTAAAAGTCCAAGGTCTAACCTCAAACATATGGAATTTCAGGGCTGTAAATAAAGTGCTTATGGACTTCTGTGTCACTCTGTAGCCGCTGAGCAGGGACCTGGAATTTCATAATTTTGGATTAAATGCTTAGTTTCCAGCTAAGAGGCAGCACAGACATGTTTGAAACATTACTGGAAAGCTGGTTCTAGATGGCTACTAGCAGAGAATGGCATTTCAAGTTGAGAAAGAAAACAAGGGCCAAAATGTTGACCTTCTGACAGCCCCTCAGAGGGAATGCAATTTTCCTCCTTTGCACTTGTAACTTTCATCAGCTTTTGATTCAGAGCTCAGTCTGAAGCCTAGATTTGACACAAACTTCTGTGTCACTCTGTAGCCGCTGAGCAGGGACCTGGAATTTCATAATTTTGGATTAAATGCTTAGTTTCCAGCTAAGAGGCAGCACAGACATGTTTGAAACATTACTGGAAAGCTGGTTCTAGATGGCTACTAGCAGAGAATGGCATTTCAAGTTGAGAAAGAAAACAAGGGCCAAAATGTTGACCTTCTGACAGCCCCTCAGAGGGAATGCAATTTTCCTCCTTTGCACTTGTAACTTTCATCAGCTTTTGAGTCAGAGCTCAGTCTGAAGTCTAGATTTGACACAAACTTTTAACTCTGAAATATTACACCTTTTTTTTTGCTGCTCTTTTGCCTCTTTCTACTTTCTTCTGTCTATGCAAATTCTCAGATTTGCATAACCATGCCTGAAGTGGAAGGTGAAGTGTCCTTCTTAGGTTATTTCTCTGCCTTCCCATTTCTACCTTTTCTCCAGTCCTTCTGGCATAGGTAAAGGTCTCATCCCCTGTACTATTTAATGCTCAGCTCTGCTTTATTTTCTGGATTTGGAAAGGAGGGGTCCCAGCCACTGCAGTAGACCTCCGGCTCCAATTCTACTGTGCTATTTTCCTTAAAAAAGTGAAGTTGGTGGTAACCCATGCTTCAGTTCCCAGATTTTCCAGTTTACAGTAGCATGAAAATGACATTACTTTTGAAAACTTAGCAGAAGCCCTGCATAGTTCTTAATAGCATCCGTGTTATGACAGGAGTGTTGACAATTTTAGGGTTTTTCGCCGCGTTAGAAAGCTGTAAGCAGCAGCTGAGAGGTGGAGGTTGTGTTGTTTCCTCAGTTATTTTTTGGTTTGGGGTTTTGATTTGTGTCAAACACCTCCACCCCAGCAGCTTCAACAGGACAATTCTGCATTTGTTTTATGTGCACTTCACTTTTCGAAGGTTATCTTTATAACCATAAAGGTTGGGAAACAGTGGACAAATTTGTCAAGCCTGCATACGCCAAGGTATGCATTGCAGTTCCTCTCGAGGTACTCAGATCACAGTGATTTTCAGAGTTGCCACATTTCCCCAGCAACTCAGGATGACCTCGGTTTGTTGAATACCTCTAGTGGAAAAAAATTGTTTTTATTGATAAGTGTGACATGAGGTAACCTGGTGTACCGTTTTGCTCTTAACATGCTTTTTATTTTTGTAAAAGCTTATAATCTGAAGGAATTAATGGTTGCAATTCCTCCCTTGCCAGGAGAGCTTCCAGCTCGGTCTGTAGTAGCAGATTTGTCTGTACCTGCTGGAATATCAGTTATACTTGTGTGCTTTTTTAGTATTGTAACTGTGTCCAAAGAAATGGTAAAAAGCGTGCAATATACAGTAAAATTCTGTACTTGTAATAAAGGGGAGGAAAAAATAGTATACCTGTGTATCATAAATCATATTTGGATACTCAGCATGCTACATGTAAAAAATCAGCTTGTAATCTTTTTAGATTTCTTTTTAAGCAGGGTTTCTGCATATTATATGAATTCTTTTCTAAACGACTCATATTGAGTGATCTGTTACCTGTTCATTGTCTTCTCTTTCTGTGTTAGTTCAGCATAGGTTTACATATGCCATTTACTGCTTTGCTTATCTCTCCTCTGTTATTCCATCCCAAAAAACTTCATTCTTCAAAGTTTACCTTCTTTGTGCAGACATTTAAGGCCACCCTTTTCTATTCTTGACAGTTACTCTGCCAGGAATACAGAATTCTGGAGCATGGGATGCAGAAAGACCCTATTAATCTGATAGAACCATATATAATATATAGTGCTGTTGTGTCCCTTGCTTAGGGTGTCTGCCACGTCTTTGGTCTTTTGTAGCTCTGCTGTGAGCTGCTGTCTGCATTTGCCTGTGCACTGGCCCTTGTGTCAAATTGTTCTGAAGGAAACCACAGTTTTCTGGTGGTTAAAGGTGGTTAAACCCAGTTTTCTGTCTTCTCTGGGGGACAGACCTGTTTCCTTCAAGTGTGCCAACTATAAATACTTCCCATCTTAGATTAAACAGTAGAAGTATTAAACACCCTTTGATGGAATAGTGAGAAAACGGAAAGTACAGGTTGATGACACATCTTTTTTTTACCCATGAAATCTAAGGAGTTACTCTTCTTGACTTTGATGAGAATCTGCTTTAACTCCAGGGCCTCAGACGGAGTAGCTGCATGCCTAGTTACTGTTTCAGCCCCTATGGTTTCATCCTCTTGGCAGCCTAAATAAGTTGGATCCAAATATAAGAAACTTACCTGTTCCTTGGAAGTGCATTGCTTGTTTTCTGGGCTATAAAGGGAGAGAATCTAGCTCAAATAGGCCCTTGGTCTTTGGCTCCCTAACAAGGTGGCCTCAGTGCACCGTGTGGGGGATGCACTACCTCTCACCTGCTGCTTTGCTTGGGAGCTTCTCGTGATAAGATCTTTATCAGTTCATTATACTGTGCTGACATTTGAAGTCTCAGGATGGACTGGACTACACAAGGAGTAAGAAATTTACATTAGCTCTTATCCCAACTACCTTCTCATTCGCATGCACAAATGATAAATTCCATCTTTTCTATTGCCTGGAATATTGATTTTCTTTTAAAATTCCTTTTTCAGGATACATATCAATTTTCCCTTCATTGCTCTTTTATGCACCTGTTTAAACACAACACCAAGAACCCCTAGGCTTGATACACAGAAAACAAATCCTTTGTGAATTTTTAATTAACCTGTCTATATGATTTGAACCGAATAAACAAAATTTCTTGCATGTATTTCCATTAACTGGCTTTGTGTATTCTTATAGATCTAAGCAAAACCTTTCTGGGAGAAGACTCAATTAGCATTTTGATCTCTGTTTCACTTGAACTGTTCAGCCATGTTTTTAAGGATGAAGTCTTTGGTCTGCAGGTAAACACAGAATTAAAATCCAAGCTAATATATCAACTAAATTAAAATTGGACAGATTACCCATACCCATGAGACGTTACCCATGGAGCATGTTTTCTTCTTGCAGGCTGATGACTTACTTAAACTCAGAAGTGGCTGTGTGTGGCACTTCATTCTAGAATAAGTAGCACAAGGAAATGGGTTTGTGGGTCCTTGGGTGCATGGGAGAAAGTCCAGACTAGGATACCCCACCAAAGGAAGATGGGACCATATGTTAAACTTCCCTTATATAGGAATAGTCCTTTCCAATCTGTATTCCTTTTTTCTGTTGTCCCCTTTCTGAGGACATGGATATAAAAAGAAGTTGTCTATAAGCAGATGAAAGCCCATAGGTGTTCTTCTTGGAAACACCTTTTTATCAGGAAAAAATTGGCTTGTACAGATCCTTGCAATAATGGATAAAAATGAAAGTATGACTTTCTATAAACACAAACTGTGTATGCTGCAGTTTCAAACAGTGCTCTCCAAGACACAGTTATATTCTTCCAATAGAGTGTAACACCTCATTTACTCAAGCATAAATGTTATTTCATAATGACAATCACTGTCGTTCATTCCAGTGTTCCTGTGTACAGATGTAAACAGATCATTTGGGTTTTTAATTTGTCTTATGTTTTCTCTGCCATTTTATAATTTAAAAGCAATAATTAAGTAAAGATGTTGCACTGTATTATTCTAACAGGCTGAGGGAAATAGCTTTAATTCCCAAGTTCCATATTCAAACAAAATAGTGATAAATATGGTGGCAATAGAATGAAC
Organism: Calidris pugnax; assembly: GCF_001431845.1. Lineage (NCBI taxonomy): Eukaryota > Metazoa > Chordata > Aves > Charadriiformes > Scolopacidae > Calidris > Calidris pugnax. The sequence goes on along the minus strand of NW_015090781.1, from coordinate 9,670,418 downwards.
ACCAGTTGTTTTTCCTACAAAAAATGAATCCAGCAGCATTCCTTGACTGCGGTTAGCCTTTGGGTCTGCAAATAAACATCCCACGTCTACTTCAGATGTAGGCAAAATGCAGTTGACTAATTCTGCAAGCAGCTTATAAACATATTTTGATAGGTGTGTCCTTCTAAATCTTATATCAAATCAAATGTGTGTCACACAGCATGACCTAACATAGCTCAAAGCAAACTAGCACATGCAGAATTCACATATGCATTTGCAGGAGAAATACAGTGTCTTTGTACCTTGTCTGCCGCTCTCTATCTTTTTATCTTTGCCATAATGCTAAAGATGTTTGCACGAGCAGTCCAAAACACTTCATCAATGTTGCTCATAATCAAAGAGCTTTTGACCTTTCCAAAACTACTGAGGTTTGCTTGTTTGTTCATTTTAGGGGCTTTTAAATTCAACGTGAAGTGCATGTATGCACAAATGAATAGAGGTTGAATCTCAAGGCCCTTTACTAACTCAGAATTCCCACTAACCTGGAATGCCTTTAGAAGATGTTTTTTTGGAGTAAAGATTTTCTTGAGTAAAATGGGACCTGCATTTTGCTAGACCTCTGAAAACAAAGACTTTCTTTTATATGTGAAGTGTTTTCAAACGCCACATCTCTACTATTGTCCTTTGCTGCTCTTTCAGCAAGTCGCTTGGCTGGAGAGTAGTTACCATGATGAGAATCTATAAAAGCAGTACTTTGACATGGCTTTTTTTTTGTCCCAGGAGAGTCTATTGTTGTACTAATAGCTCTAGAACTGTGCTGGAGACTTTCAGACTCTTTGGCTGCTGTTAAACTGCCTTGCTTTTGTGAGTGTCCCTTTTTGGTGGGGAGGACATCCACGTGAGCATCCCTGTGGGGTTACTGGTTCTGGGGCCATCAGGATCCAACACGCAGCTGTAAAACCTGCAGCCACTCTGCTGTGTAAACAGTGTTGTGTAGTGATTTCAGAACACTTCAGTTTATAACCTTCCTTTGAAAACCAACTCCCTTAATGATATTTAAACGTGGATTCCAGATGTGACAGTTAAATATGCCCGCCCCTTGGGAAATTAGCAGTGGGATTTTTTTCTTTATTCATTACTAAGTGCCCTCTGCCATTTTTCATGCTCACCCTCCTGTTGTCTCTCGCTCTCTCTGTGTACTCCACATTACAGGGGAGACTGCTGTGTTTTTGCTACTTACATTCTCATGAGGTAATGGAAGAACAGCATTATCAGCTTACTTACTGCAGCAGCTGAACAATGTAAGGTCTCACTGCACTTAATCCTAATTACAAAATATTACAATACAGCACTATGTTGAGTTTCACGTTCCACTGTATACCTAGTGAGTGTGTATGTGGGTGTCTCCATATGTTGGTGCATTTATACACAATAAGAACACAACCTGTTAAATGTTCCTTGGGTAAAAATGTGAAATTTTTGACCAGCAAAGTTTCTTTTTTTTTTTTTTCTTTTCATTCCAAGTCAAGGATGACTTAACAGAACAATTTTAAAAATAAGCGGCAGCTGTGTAACCGTGAGTTTTGGTAATGGATGGAAATGCCTTACGTCATGTCTCAGCTACAAAGTTGTTTGCCTTAGTCTTTCAAACAAACCTACTCGGAAAACTATGCACATCATGCCAAGCTGGAATACCGTATAGCATGCTGAGGGAATTTTCTAATAATTTTATCACGGAAGAACTTTAGTGACAAATAGGAATCTGATTAAGTTCTTAGAGTTGTTGTAGGATCCAAAGACACTGAAATAGTTTTCCCAGATCTAATGAACTTTGAGTATCTTTGTATGATTGAGAGCACATTTCACTTATCAGGCACTCGGTGTCTCTAGTTGATTGGGGCCCTGACTGTTCCATTGGTGCTGGAGCTGATATATAAAGACCTACAGAGCAGACCTGACGCCATCAGACCTTTTTGGCAGGGCATTGCCATCTACAGATGCATTTTAGCTTCACAAATCTTTGCCTATAGACTTCCTTCCCCTGGCTCCTTCCTTCTGTGGGTTCTCTCACTACAATGCACAGGTAGAAGGAGGTCATCTTTTTGGAGGTCTGTTCTATTCAAATAGATTTAATCTGTTTTTTCAGAAGCTGTCTTGGATTGCATGCCATTGAGATTCCTTCTATGTAATTCAGCACAAAGCTGAAACTCATCAATCTCTGTTTTCTTCAGCGTCTTTTCATCTTTCTTCATCTATACTTCAGGGAACCATATTTTAACAATGAAAAACATCACTTTGTGTATCAAATTAATGTAGACAGCGACCTGGCGCTCTATTAACATTTGTAATATACTTAAGGCTCTATTTAGAAAAAAATATTTTACCTGCTTAGTAAATTAAGATCCTATAATAGAATAATTAATCATTCATAGTTGTTATTGACATATGTCTTTCTGCTTTCAAAGAGAACATGTTAAAATAATACCTAATTAAAAACAGTATACATAAGAATAACATAAATCTATGCATGGCTAAATGCCAAGTGGTCCATACTGCTCAGAAATTTCTAGATGTAGGGTGGCTTAAAGATAGTATATGTATGTTGTCTAAACTGTACATTGGTCATTGATTTTTAACCCATTTAGAATTATAAACCTTACAGCAAAGCAGACTTAAAGTAGTCTTTATTGTGCTGTATAATGTTGTGAATGTTGTGCATTAGTTTATGGGTCGTTTTACTACTGACAAGTGAAGTGTTCAAGCCTTTTCAAGTTTGTTTCTTGAAAATCTGTCATGGCCATTTTAAGAAGAAAAGACTTAACTGGGCTAAGAGCTCATTTCAACTGTCCACATTTGAACAAAATTAACCTTGGCTTCCTCTGTAAATATTACTGGGTAGTCTGTCAGACTGGGACTGTGGCTTTGACTGATGAATCACTAACTGGATGAAAATACAAGTTTTGAGTTTGGTTGGGCATTATTCAAGATTGGTTGGGATTTTTTCTCTAAAAGTGAGAATGAAATTCTTTCTAAAATACATGAAAAAGATTTCTTAACACTGTATAAAGTTACCTTAAAAGCTGTATTAGAATTTGGATTTTGGGATCCTCAAAAGAATAATTCTTTTAATACTGCTTGAGACAATGCCTCCATCCACTTATTTGCAGTGTCAACTAAGACCGTAGAATATATCAGAATTTTATATGGAAAGATGGTCTTATGATTAAGACATTACTGGAGGACCTAAGATTTCTGCTCAAGTTATCTCTTAAATCCCTTGTGAATACACAGATTTCACGTGTGGTCTGACCAAGTCATAAATGCTTGTGCCTAGATTCCATTCCTATAAATTGGATCTATAATGTTGCCCCTCTGAGATGTTAGGAGAATAAACTATAAATTCATTAATATTTTGTGGTAGTAGGAAGAAATATGTAATGATTCAAAAAACAGAATTACTCAAACATTAAATATAAAAGTCTATGTTTGGATCTGTTGATTTGAATTATGATTTGCCTGGTTCAAATCACATCCACTTATTTGCAGTGTCAACTAAGACCTTTTATATGGAATTTTATATGGAAAGATGGTCTTATGATTAAGACATTACTGGAGGACCTAAGATTTCTGCTCAAGTTATCTCTTAAATCCCTTGTGAATACACAGATTTCACGTGTGGTCTGACCAAGTCATAAATGCTTGTGCCTAGATTCCATTCCTATAAATTGGATCTATAATGTTGCCCCTCTGAGATGTTAGGAGAATAAACTATAAATTCATTAATATTTTGTGGTAGTAGGAAGAAATATGTAATGATTCAAAAAACAGAATTACTCAAACATTAAATATAAAAGTCTATGTTTGGATCTGTTGATTTGAATTATGATTTGCCTGGTTCAAATCAAATACAAACCAGATTTTGCAAAAAAAAATAATGTAATGAAGTCTTACTTTCAACTTTCTGGATTTCATCAGTCTTTTTTTTTCCAGTAGCCTGAGTCAAGAGATGATTTAATTTTACTTTAAAACGATTGTGGATAATGGGGCAAAATAATCCCACAGAAAGATTGCAACCTGACTGCATTTGGGAGAAGCTCTGTGGGGTGCACAGAAGGGTTCTATAGCATGTGAAGGTGCTGCTCTCTGCAGCAGCCTTCCACGTGCAGGATAGCACTCAAGTGTTTCGAGACCCAACGTGATGTGATCTGAATTGGTTTTAACTGTCACATTTCTTTCACACTGTGACTTGAGGTGGCTGGAGCTGGCTGTGGATTTATAGAAGTTTTGCCTTCCTGTTTGCAAAAGACAGAGTAGTAGGAGCCCTCTCTGCCCCTCAAATAAAACATTTGTATAGGTGTATATGAATAGATGTCTCCTTTCTCCATCTGTCACTTTCTTCTGGGGCATCTTCTGCGCCCCTGGAGGTTCCACACTTCCCCTCTGTTCCTATTAATGCTCTCTGCCATCCTCCGTAGTGGTGGAAATTTCATTCCTTGTGTCCAGTTAATTTTTTAAAACTCTGTGAGTAGAAACATATGAAGTTATTCACTTTTGGCAAGCCTAGTGGTTTCTTTGTTTTTGTTAGCTTTGTGCATTCTTTAGATCTTCTTATCTTGTACCAGATCCCATTCAAGCTCTTCATCTCTATCTTTAAACCCTGATTGCTCGCACTCTCCCCTACATACATATTCTGCCCAAACTGCTCTCCGTGTTATCGCATCCTTCTGTTTTGCTTTGCATATCTTTGTTTTATATTTTGCTTTCCCCAAGCTGCCTCCTCTGCCTCCAAAATCTTCGTTTTCATCCTCTAAGCTCTTGTGCCTTGTCTTGTCATTTTTTGTTTGTATCTCCAAGGCAGAAAACTTACCCAACTGTATGTTCACTAAAAGTCCGTTTTAAAAAAAGGAGCTTGTATGTATAATTATATTAATAAAAGGAAGTTATTTTTCAGAGTAGATTAATGGAGGTGGGTGGGGTTTTTTTCTGAATCAATCCAGATGTTTTATAATCAAGAAAGCATTGCAACTCACACTTTTTAGTTTCTGAGTTAAAGCTGGTTGGAGGCAAGAAGAATGCTGTGAGATTTTAAAGAAAACCAGAAGATTTTCAAAGAAAAATATTTGATAAATTCTAGCAAAATGAAGAAAATAATTCAAATCTATAACGTAATTTTAACTTACCCTAACGACCTGTAATTTCCTTCTTCTGAACTGTGGTCCCATTACATTAATCAAATTGACATTGTTGTGATATATTACACTCATTAAAAGGGTGATTCTTTTATTCTAGTTGGTTTACAATTCAGTATCCGTGCTATATATATAGTGACAGTGCTGTACAGAAAATTATAATTCTGTAGGATTTTATGCTTTCCCCTTTGGCTGAGCCAAATCAGCTTTTGTTAAGATTTGGCATTAATATCATCCTGCATTGTTTCAACAGCTAAATGGAGCAATTTTTGAATAACACATATATAACAGTACATACCACAAAATATTTAAAATATATCAAATAATACTAGATCAAGCACCAGTTTGTTTTATTGTCTGTTGCTTGCTTTCAGCTATTGTGCTGGAAACTGATTTGAATAAATGCTTCTTTCTTTCTTTCTTTCTATGGGCCAGATTCATAAACCAAAGTTGATCATTATAGCCATTTGTTTTTACCAACTCAATAAAGCTTGATAGATCTGTCCCGGTGAGTAATTCAAGTATGTATCCAAGATGATTACTGTGCCACATGATACACATGCCATCTCACAGTCAGGCAGCCAACCTTTAAAATTTTCACAGGGTGCTAGCTGAGTTGTTGTTGAATCGAGAAATTCAACTCATTTGTCGCTTTCAAAAGCAGCAGATTTGTCCATTTGTTATTATATTTCTGTGACTGAAAATATGACTTATATGAAAATATATTATTTAAAATTAGCACAGATTAGGTCAAGTTTTTAGACGTTTTTCTGGTGATGTTTTTGTCCAAGTTTATTTTCCACTAAAAAGAAAAAAATCATAATGCTGAAATAGAGAGTAATCTCTCTGTTCAGCCTCTTACGATTTATGCATGTGTTTGGAATTTAAGAAAAGAAGGATTTCTGCAGTGAATCAGAATGGATGTCCATGCATCCCTGTCTGACAGCATCCAGTAACAGCTGCCAGCTGCTTTCCAGGACATTTTTGTACTTTTTCCCTCTCCATTACAATCCACTGTAGCAAGGTAGATGTGTATGTGGCATGGTATCATTTAATTTAATGTTAGTAAATGTGGGGGCAAGACAGGAAAAGGTAATTAAGAACTAATTCTGCTTATAAATTCAGTATTTGTGTTTAAGTAGAGGCTCCTCTATGGGTGCTAGAACAGGCTTCTCCAACTTAGTATATAGATTTCTATTATGCGCTATTTATGCAGAGAAAGAATAAATATTCTCATTTTTTCTGTGTGATGCTTAAAGAGCTCTAGATTAGATTTCTTGTTCTGTGTTAGTCTCTTCTGAAGATGGGAGAAGGCTATGAAATGAGACAGAATTTGACATCTTTCAGTGAGGCAACAAAGTTACTCTGGGTTTTTGAGAGTCTAATTACAAGGAGAGAATATAGTTCATTGTATACTCCAATTACGTTGAGCATTTTCCCCTCAAAATTCATGGGAAGCTCCTGGGCTGGAAGTTTACAGTAGGTCTACACCATTGCTGCACATTGACACTGAAGTGTTGAAAGCAATTCCTTCAAAAGGTATTATCTTCTGTCACTCTTTGTAAAAAGGATGGAGATGATCCACATATGAATCATGTTTATGACATAATGTTCAAGAGACACTTGGGAATGAGGTATCGTTCTGCCAGGCTATAGGCAAACATGGAACACAAGATAATCCCTGTCCTGATGAACTTACAAAGTAAATCACTAGGATAGACAGAAGGACAAAGCATGTAAGCAGTGAAGAGTGTGATAACTGCAAACACTATTTTAGTTCTATGATTGATTGGTTTAATTTTATTAAACCTGCATGTTAGCGAAGACTTGTTTTTCTCTCTTAAATGTCCACTATAAATATGGTTAATCAAGGAAAGGGAATTGGAATGAGGAGACAAGTGTGCCTGACATTGATAGAAATCCTGTTTGGAGGAATTGTTCAGGAACACTTCATCCATGCAAAAATATGATCCTTGTAAGACTGCCAAGGTCATCGAGGCCTGTGGTGATCTGATGAGTAAATGCTGGTCACGCCTGGAGGCAGCTTTAGCTTCTGAACTCAATTCTTCGAAAAATGTAAAACAGTTTTACAGAAAAGAATGTTTGTCATTAGCCTGTCAAGGCCATTTCCTCCTTGTTTTCTTGGTGCCCTTTTCAGCAGCTCTATACCCCTTTATGTACCTGTCAGCTCTCCGAGATACCTACAAATGGCAGAAGTGCTGGTCCTGCTTTGCATTCGGCCGTTTGGGGAGGTATCTCAGCTGCCCCCCGGGATGTGAAGTTGTGTGTATGTCGCCCTTTTTGCTGGCAGGTCAGCAGCAGCCTTTTGTACCAGTCCATTATGGCTGTTATGCCCACACTAATGCTTACTCCCAGTAGATTACAGTAGTGTGGCCAACGTAATGAGATTTGCCATCCTGATGTCTGAATGAAAATATATGGTAGTTGAAGATATTCATATATTCGTGTAGAAACAGGCCAAAGTCTTTAATGACAATGTCACTAGGTTATTAGAACGATTAATCCTTTCATTGCTGGTCCTCCACCATCACTGCTGATTCGCCATCAACCATTAACGCTGTGCAAATGCCCAAAAATATTGGGTGTAATTTGAATGCATCTCCTTCTCCCCCAAACACACTAGGCACAGGCAAACAATTCATAAGGACCATTTTGTTCACCGCAACTTCTGGACAGCCTCACTACACTTACTTTAGTGCAAATGTGTCTTCATTCCTTGGTATACCTTGATGTTTGAATTTGCACATGATTTAAACATCCCTTCAGCAGTCATATTTTCTTTGATCCCCTTGCTTATTAAAAAATGCAAATCTAAATTGTATCTTATTAATGTGCTTCTTTGTGCTAAAGCTGTGGGGGGTTAAAATCCCAGCTTTGGTAACGTATTTGGATTCTTAATGTGCAAAGTGCAAAGAGAGCTAGACTTTCTGCAGGCCATATTTTCTAATCAACTGTTATGAAAAAGATTTTTATTGTGCTTCTATTTCTTGCTCTCATGGAATTTACAGAAATAAAAAGAGTAATGACTTCATTGTTATACAAAAAAGTATTTTCAGCTATGGATAGAGATCCTTATTAGTTTGCTGCAAGATCTCAAAAATGACAATGAGGAATCTTAGATGAAAATTCAAAAAAAATGTGCATTTTAAATATATGAAAGCCTTCTAACTGGTTAATTTGAAGAAAGTAGTAATTTTTTGTCATGGACCTAGGGCCTGGATTTTATAGTAGTAAACAGTGGTCACTCATTTTTTCAGTTAAATATAGTAGCTTTTAGGTAGTGAGTACATCCTTTCACTATAAAAAAAAAAAGCAAATGCTGTAAAATTACTGCTGCATTTAAGGCCATTAAACTGCCTCTTTTATTTCCTTTTTGCACAACTTGACCTATCCCTTTGCCCTGGTAAAAGCTTTCTCTGCATGTTCAATAGCCTTTTTCTTAGTGTTACTGCTTGTTTTCTGAATTGCTTCTTATGCATCTGCTTAACTTGTTGGGAATTTGGGTGGGTCACTGTGATTTAGGATTCTGCATTGCATAAAAATATTACAGCAAAATGTAAAGCACCTGTGAGATTGGTTAAAAGAAAGTAGGAAAATGTTAAACTTCATTTGATGTAGTGCCATACTACTTTTTCACAAAGTACTTTGCAGCAAGCTTTGCATACAAATTGAGCTTTTCCAGAAGCAGTCCAATCATTAATGAGTTTTACAGAAATACATGGATCAAGGCAAACTAGAAAAGTTGACTAATTTTTTACCAAAAAGCAAAAATGACCTCAGAATTATTCTTAGTAAACAAGCAAAATAGGGAAATTTTATGCAAGTGTATGTTTGTTGGAGCAGCTAATCCTGGTGTTCTTTCTACAGTAGCTGCAATTTTAGGACATGCAGATCCACAGTAAATTGTTGATTATAATACACTGCACTTCCTTTACTTTCCCCTTACTGCACTTGCTGCTCCAGAAGACTGAGGGATCCAGATATGGAACTGAGATGGCATGGTCTACCATATTGTGGAGTGGATACCCGGTTATTGAGCTTCTTGTAAGCTTTTGCAAACTCAGAGGAGAAGGGAACACTTCTAAGAGCCATTCTAGCATCGTGGGAGCTCTATCCCACTGCTTTAAATTCCCTTGCGAAGAATTACTGATTAGGGAAGGACAAAGCGCTTAATCCAGGAACTAGATCTCCTGTGTTTATAGCAGGGCTTTCTGTAATCTTGCATTTGGGGGATCATTTAATGGCTGTGGCTCTCACCTGAAGGCCACAGATTTCGTTTGATTTGACTCGGGTATTCCCTGATCCCATCTTTTCAGTTCCCTATGACTTGGGGGCTAAATGCTGAGCAAACTGACACTACTTCCAGGAGCCTGTCAAAAATGGAAACTGATGCTCCTGGCACTGTCCCTTTACTTGCTTTGTATCATTTTATAGGTGAATATAAAATGCTCAGAGTGGGTTTGGAGCTCCTCAGGCTCTGACTGAGTGACAGCTCTGTGGGGATAGGGCTTTGGGGTGCAGGTTAGCACCTTTGATCCAGTTGTTTTCACTACTTTCCTGAACAGATAGAAGAGGCCTTATCTGTAAGGCTCAGTAAATCGTCTAATTTTGTTGAGGACAGATGCTGTGAGAAAGTTCCTTGACGATCTGACTGTAATGTACATGTTGTGGAAGTCTTTGACTTGCTGGATTCACAGCCATGTAGCACTGGGAACCATGACTCGGGTACCATCTTTGCTGTGGACAATGAGTGATCTTATTTGTGATATCTTGCTTCCCCTTTCTGAGGATCCAGCTGAATTTGCCGTGTTTCTTCAGGTCTAACATTCCTTATAGCAGTAGCCATAGTCACTGTTGTCCTAACTCAAATAGTTTGCCCATATGTTGACCAGAAAAGAGATTTAGAGAGATTCCAGCTTCCTGTTCGGGAAAATAGGAAGGAAGGTAAGCAGTTTCATGCATTTGAGATTCAAGAGGTCCTTATTTTATTCCTCCTGGTGGTTGTATACAAGTTTAAGAGGGTGATGAGGCACCTGGCAGTGGATAGGTTGTCCTAATCTGGTGGCTTTGTGGTCTCTTTTGAATAAGGACACTTTACCTGTAGCTTGGGGCTTTGAAGTTCTAAAGATGTGAGTGCACGTTGGAAGATCTGTTTTTGCCATAGGTGGCTTTAGTAAATTTGGATAGAAAGGCTACCCATTTATGTGTTAAATCATAAATGAAACAACAGTAATAAAGTTTGGGCCAACTTTACTCTGTCTCAGAGCCTGATTTATCAGAATGCTTGTACTTCACTGGGCCACTTTGGTGAGACAAAGTCATCAGAAATCTGCTTTAACTTCTCACTTGGGGTGAAAGCTTGTTTTCCTTCTCCAAGTAGCAAAAAAAGCAGCCAAAGAGTGTCAACACCTTAGGGCTTACTTCCTATGTCTATTTATTCCTTGATGATCTGTATGTATTGGAGGTGAAATAACAGATTTTTCACTTTGTGAACTACTATTCTCTACTGATAAAAGATCATCTAAAAAGTATTCAACATAACTCGGCACGCAATTTAGGAAGGCAGTTTTAAGATGTTTAACCTGTAACATATGGTATGTTATCACATGAAGTGGCACCGAAAATTAAAATACTAAAGATTTATATTTCCTTTTTAGTTTCAAGTTAAATTGTGTCCTGAATAGAAAGGAAGAAAAGCACACACAAAATGTTAGGGATTTTTTTCCTTCTGATGACCTGAAAATGCTCCCAAATCCTAATGAAATTCATTAGTGTACTTAAACAAGCTGAAGCTGTCACTATACCATTAGCAATTATCTTTGAGAACTCATGGAAGAAAGAGGGGATCCCAAGGAGCAGGGGAAAGAATAACATAGTATCTCCCTTATTAAAAAAAAACACAACAACACAGAGATATATACGCACACACATGCCCCATCAATAAAATAAACCTAGGAAAAAGGCCCAGGGAATTATGATCCAGTTCCCAAAGTCAGTGCTTGGAAGGATGACAGAATAGGGTATTAAAAAAAATTGATTTAAAAGCATCCAGGGGATGTAAGGTGATAAGGAGGGTCAGTGTGGATTCATTAAGAACAAATGTCAAAGCAGTCTAATATCCTTTGTGACAGGGTAATTGTCAATTGGTCTGAATTGTAGTGTGTGATGTTTAGGTTAGATATTAGGGAAAAGAAATCTAAGAATAACTAGGCGCTGAATGTAATACCTGGATGCTGTAGCATCCCCTCCATGGGGAGATGTAGACAGATATTTTGCAAAGGATGGGCTCAGTTTGGTTTGCAACAGGAGGATGAAGTAGGTAGTCATTACAGTTCCTTCCAGCCTTAAATTTCTGATCTTGTTAAGATTTTGCAGCACAATACAGGTTATGAACTGCTTAGCTAAATACTTGACAATGGCGCTTTCCTGAATTTATTCATTAGTATTTGCAGTAGGAAGGCACAACACTCTTTCTTCTTCCATTTTCTATGGAAATTAACTGAGTTTTTTGATCACACATTTACATACGCTGTGTGAATGTGTGATATGGTTACAGGTAGATAACTTTCATCTGCAAGCAGTTTTTCATGTCCAGTTATGTATTTATGGGATGGCTGACCACATGTAGGCCAGGGTATTATTTTCATATATCTCTCTAAATCAGCAAACCTCTTTGTTCTTACAGAGCTTGTTGGGTGACAGTGAGCTGAGTGTAACTGTAAGAGCTCTGGCTGTATGGATCAGATTACAAGATCATTTACTGGTTTAATCCATTTTTAACTGGATTAAAAAAAAATGGAAAGAAAAAAACCCACCTCTGTTTGTACTATACGTTTCATGTTGTCCAGCATTCCTGCACGTGGAATTTTTTTTCTTTACGTATTCTGCAAGAGCATAAAAACATGAACTTCAGCCATTGTATGCAGCTAAAATATAAACCCAAATTTTTCTTTAATCTTCACTGTTACAGTTATCTCATTCCTTTTGTAAAATAATGAGTGAACGCACCCCATTTGGCTTAAAGCAACAGATCTATATCCAGTTAATTTGTGGATAAATATGGGTTTCTGCTATTGATGTTTCTTGATCCACACAAAGTGGTTATATTAATACTGAAACATTATTAATCAATAGGTAGCTCTTTAAAAATACATCACTAAGACTAGCCAATTACCTTTAAGTATATATCAAAGGCGACAGAGCAATTTGACTTACACTCATGATCCATTAGAGAGTTCCAAACATTTTAATTATAAATATATTTTATCTGCAGTGAAACTTAAAAAGCCAATTTGAATTTCTCATTCTGGCCTCAAAAAATTAAAAAACCCCAAAATGACTCTTCAGTTTTTCAGGTATTTTTATTCAGGAAAGTACAAAAATGGGCTTAAATTCATCTTAGTTTCCTGAATTAAAACTATATAAACTGTGTGTTATCTCATACTGCTTTTAATATAGTCTGCTCTGTAAGATCACAAAAGTAAGTTATAAGGACAGATCACGTCATTGAAGGGTATAGTTCTGTTTCGTTTTATAACACTAACTCTATTGACTTTCAGTGAAATTGCATTAATCCCTCCTCTGCCAAAAGAAAATCTGACCAAAGCATACAATCTGTCTGTAAATTATCAGAAATATGTTCTTTATTCAAAGTATATAGGCTGTAATTTTGGGAAGCATACAGTGTATTCTTTATACCTTGTTGAAATTTTAAATACCCGTTTGAAATATAAACCCTACTCTGGCCTATTTATGGAGTCATTTCTGACACTTCTGCTTTGGGAAAGGAATGTGTTGGTTGAAGTGGAGTATTGCATTGTAATTTACAATCAGATGAGAAACCGTATATTTTCCTTTGAGATTATCATACCATTTTTCATATGAATTTCCTTATTTAAGTAGACCATTTCCCCTCTGGCTCATGTCCCTCAACAATTACCCAGCATAAGCAATCTAGGGAGAATAGCAAAAGGTGCAGCTGATTGTCATTCAATGCAAGTGAAATCTTTAGGTGAACATTAGTCACTCTTTTAGACATGTTAGCTTGAAGTGGAAGCAGTCAATTATAGAGTAGAGGCTTTATAGCTACATTATTACCATCATACTATTAGGTTTTCAGCAGTAGCATTCTGTTTGATCGATCCATGCCAAGACATTGATGGATAGTTTTGTTCTCCAAATGTCAAATATGTGGGACTTTTGTACTTTATTTATTTACTGGTGCACTACTGTACTGTGGATATCTTTCCTTTCTATATCATTCTAGCTCTAACAGCTAATCATGATTCATTTTATTTGAAGTTTTGGTGTTGATTTCAATAGCATTCTTAATTTTTCTCATGCTCTTGCATTGCAGAGGAAATGATGCTCTATGCTGCTGTATAGGATGTACACTTAATTGGACACATGAAAGTTTTGGAGTTGTATGAGGGCCTTGGGGAGGGAGAGTTGTTGCTGATTGAGAAATGCATGTGGCATCAAATATGTAGTGAATTTTGAGATTCTGTTCTCAGTGCTTCTATGTGTTGTGCTTGTTTGGGAGAGTTTGGGCTCTTCAATATATTATGTTTCTCTCATACATCACAAGAATTATAGAACATCATTAGCTTCAAGATGCAGGTTTATTTTAGGTCACAGGCTTTAATCTCAGTACTATTTTTAAACTGAATATATACATTTGTAAGTATATTCAAAAGTAAAAATACTGCTATTAACACTAATCAATAGGTATATAAGCAAACCCTTTTTTGTTTTGATGGGGATGTAGAAGTGTGTAATCCAAACAAAGTGCAAATATACATAGGGTGCTGTTAATCTCTTAACTGGAGCAGGGCTGAGAAGAAACTCTTCATCAGCCTGTCTGTGAGGGGCACTGGTTCTAAGTACTTTAACCTTCTGCTAGGATTTTCCTAACAGTGTTACTGAATCCATTCTTCAAGAAAAAGAGAGGAAAGAAAAATGGGAAACTGAAAACTTGCCAAAGTTTTCTCCTCAGGCTGGTAAAGCATCAAGGTTTGCAGACAGAAATGGGCAATACAAAGGCTCCGCATCCATCCTTCATCCGTGGCTTCAGTGACACAGAAAATCAGAGCAACTGCCATAAACTAGAGCTGTGTTTATGCAGGGAGGTTCCGGGAGCTGTAGTCTCCATGGTGCCACACCATACAGCAGCCAGTGGGCTGTGTCTTGTGCACAGCTATTGTGCACTGTGCAATAGCTCTCTCTGCAACACTCCACTGGCTGCACCTGCAATGAAGGGAATGTGATTAATATTGTTAATACCAGTGAATTAGTATTTCAATTAGGTGAATACTGCACAAGTGTCCCAGCAGGATGGGAGTTGGGATGTCGGTCTCATGGGTTGAACTCCTGGGAGCAGTAACACTTCTTACCTGGTCAGGAGTGTTAACGTTGAAAACAAATAATAATAGTGATTTGGACACGTTATAGTTTTGATTACAGGAGTATTATCCACTTTTAGTTCATCTCTTGTTCATGTCACTCCAGTGTCTCTTAGACAGTGTTACTGGTGCTGGGTAGGTACAATTCTCCACTCCAGAACTAGCTGCAATTCAGTAGTGTGTGTGTGTGGGAGGTGGCTCGGAATAAAATAGGCTATGTAAATGTAAATAGTGTTGCCATTTTACTTAGTGAGGATCACTCCTCACTAATTAGGAAGGCATTCATTTTACTTTAGTGTTTGAACATTGAAATAATTCATTTTAGTTTAACACTGGTTTTCTCTTTCAGTTGTTTTTACTCTTCTTCTATGTACATGTCCATGCACATGTGTGTAAACATGGACACTAAATAAAAGCTGGTACATTCCATGTGTATTTTAGAGTTAGAAGTGGAGCCAAGGAAGAGTGTAAGCTGATGCCCAGTTCATGATAGCACTTAATCAAATGCTTAGTTGTTTCAAATGGGTTTAAAGCACAGGCTGAATTAGGGCATAAAACCTGGATCCAGAGTTTATTGAACCTTGATCCAGTTTATTGGAGCAAATGGAAGTCAAAATACTGTGTTTAGTGGCCTTCAGACTGGACAATAAATAACAGACAGCTGAGGCATGGGGACAGCACCTCAAAAAACAGGCACAAGTTTGATGTAGTTAACAGTCAAGTCAAAATAATTTGATTTCCTGGTTGCTTTTTTTCAGGAAGAACTAAATTTTTACATTTGGGAAAAAAGAGAAGTTGAACTTTTGTAAGGGATAAGTAAAGGTAACCCAGAGTAGCTCAGGGAGAGGGATCAGTGGAAAGACCAGAACACTGAAGACAGAACAGAAAAAAGCTTTCCGTCTATTGCCATGTATGGTACATGCCATAAGTGGAATTGAAAGATAATTTACAGTAGACAGTGGTCTAGTTATTAGTGTGGTCTAATTTATTAAATAACATAGTGATCTCCAGTTAATAAACCCCCAGTTGCGTGTAGGTAAGTGACCTACATCATACACAGTTGTCTTACCTTCATTTTGTGCTGCTTTATCTTCTGGACACACAGTAGGATAGTGACCATGACGATGATTATTAAATCTCTAAGTCAGTATCATTTAAGTCACTTATTTCCGAAGTATCCTATTTCCTTTGTTCCATTAAGTGCCCCTACCTCAGTGCACAAATCTCCCTGATTGTTGGCTTTTGAAGTCTCAGCAATGAGACTTAAGATGAAGTCAGCAGCAAGACAGTGACTGCAGCTCACGTCAGCTTCCATGAATGGACAGGAGTTACCAGTGTTACCCTCTTCACATTACGGTGAATTTACTTGTATTCAACAGGATTGCATTGGGACCAAACGAGAGAGAAAAGAAGAGCAGCTGGTGGTGGATTAATGGAATGAGGCTCATATTGTTTGGTAGATAGGCCAGATAAGTGCCCCAAATGGTTCTCACCAGAAGCATGGAAAAGGGGGATCATTGGGTGATCACAGCTGCTGTGACTTTTGCTGTTCTCTGACTCGATTGCTCTCTCTGCTGCCATGATGGCAACCTTCGCCCCACCCCTACTGCTGCTGTCACTAATTGAGCATCTGCTCTGTTTCTGTTACTGCTGCTTTCGCTGTGATTTTGGCCTCTTCTTTTACTTGTGCTAATGTACTTTTGTCGTGACCGCAGAGACATCTGTGTCTACCTGATAGGAATTGCAGGAGAGCTTTAGAAAAGGCAGAGCTTTCCTCTTGTTATGCTAGAGGAGAGTATCCTTCTGCACCCTCTGCTTTCAAATGTTTCATGATTTATCCCATCAGCTGCTGTTGTCGGGTTCGATTCACAATCACTTCTCCAGCCCTCTGTCCTCTCTTGATTTTCCTTCCAAAAGAGTAATACCGCAGAATAAGCAGGCTAATTTTTCTACTAAGGTTTTATATACTTTGACTCTTTTTTTCAGGTTATAGCCATCAGGAGCAAGCTGCTGTCATAGATAAGCTAATATATACTCCTGCAGTAGACAGTCGATGCGTGTAAACCATCCCTACCTACACTGGTATTGCTTGAGGCTGGAGTAAGCTATGCTTCAGCGGCTCTTGAATTAACAGGTTTTGTCTGTCCATAGCGATTTCCTGAGTACAACTCGTACAGGAACTCTTGGTCAATGGATTTTTGTTGTATGTAATCTCCTTTTTTTTTTTTTTTTTCCAAATCTGAGAATAAAATAGCATAAGTTTACATATCTAGAAAACATGACGTTATTAAGAAAGACTTAGAAAATCAGGGAGCATTGGCTTAAAAGAAGAGTGAAGTGATGGGAGAAAGACAGTCTTCAGGAAGTTAAAAAGCCACTTCTATAAGAGGAAAGCAGTAAACTTTGGAAGGAAACAGGGGAATTTTGTTGCAGGAAGTGATAGTTAGATTAGATGCCAGGAAAAAAATTTAATGGGATACACAGGGAATACTGGATACCTATTTGGAGAGGCTGCAGAGTTACTGAAAAACAGGTTAGAGCATAGATTAGGCAAATAATTAAGGTGGGAAGAGGTCTTTGGAGATCATCAAGGTTGCACTCAAAGCAGGGCCTTTCCACCCTCTAGTCCTCCTATCCAAACTCTGCTTTTCCAATTTGGCTGCAAGGATTCATATGGGATACTGTATAAAAAGGCTTGCTAAAGTCAATGTAAATTGACACTGTGCTCTCCCTCTGTTCACTGAAGCAGTCATCTCAATGCAGAAGGCAGTCAGGCCTGATTTGACCTTGATAAATCCATGCTGACTGTTTTTCATCACCTTCTTGTCCTTTATGTGCATGGATATGGCTTCAAGGAGGACTTGCACAATAATCACCCCTGCAACTGAGGCTAGGCTGACCTGCCTGTTACTCCCTGGATCCTTCTGTTTGCCCTTCTTGAAGATATTTGTGACATTTGATTTACTCCAGTTATCAGGAAGTTCCCCTGATGACCAAGATCTATGAAAAGGAGATCAGCCTCACAGTGACATTGGCCAGATCCCTTGCCACTTGCATGCATACCCTCTGGTCTTATGGACTTGGGTATGTCTAAGACAGCATCACTCAGGATTTTTCTGGCTATAGCTGGTCTTTCCATGGGGCAGAAGGCTGGAGGATTTTATGAAATCCCTTCCGTCCTTGTGATTCTAAGCTCACATGTGAATGCCAGCTTTATCATGTAGGAGATTTTGTCTTTCTAGAATTTCCTTCCTGTTCTGACAAACCGTCCTTCCTTGGCATCTCCTTTATCTGATTAAATCTAAATGCCCTAAGTTTTTTAGGGCTTTGGGCAGACCATGGTATGCCCACCACCAAGGAGCACGAAGTTCCTTGGTTCCTCCACTGTGCGCTTATCCATCCAGTGAGCTAAATGGAGTTCACAGTTAGACTTTTAAGAATAGTTTTTATATCTTGTGATGAGAGTTGCTGTGGTTCATATTCACCTCTTGTTTAAGAAAAAATATATTGAAAATCCTACCAGTTAATTTCTACATATGCACCATTTGCTGAGCTTCTACTTGTGCTTTACCTATATACAAATTTCATGTGATGTCCAATTTTGGACATAGGGATTTATATTTTTGTTCCTGGTGTTGGAGTTGTGCCCATTTGTATGTACATTTAATGTCTAAGTTGAGGGCTTTCTCAGCCCTTTTCCTGTTGTGCCAGACAGTGTTCACGTTCCCGTCTTTGACCTCTTCCCCTTTGATTCACCTATTATTCTTTCTTTTGATGGTGAGAGCAAGTGTGGTTCTGTATGTGCAAAAGCATCACTTTATTTTATTTTTTTTTTAGTAAATCCTAACACGTTTTATATGTTCACTTCCCACATTTTAACAGCTTTATTGTTTAATGAAATGAAAAAGGTAAAACAGAAAAATATAGCTTTATTGACAAAGCAGTTCTTGGCATGTAGTTGAAACACTGAAATATGTGTTGGAAAATTTCAAAACATTAAACCTCAAAACAGACCCAGTTGTTTACATTTTATAGCACATATTATGGCTGAGACTGAAATAGGACAAGGTACAAAAAAGCAATAATCATAAGCTTAATATTTTCCATCATCAAAAATATATAGTTAGTTTATTAAATCGTTGTTACTAATTCAAAATCCAGTTATAGCTCTGAAATTTTTTCTGAAAAATGTCTGGATGTTTTGCTTGAGCCTTTTTGAAAGTTCATTTCTTTGAAGTGTCTTTCCTCCTTCCATGAGACTTATTGCTCGTATCACACTGAGCTCAGATACGTTAGAATCAACCTTAAGTTAGACAAAAACAGTTGGATTATTTCTCATGCTTATCAATAAATACATAAGTAGCTATCTTGTGAAATGAGACATGAAGCCAAATAGTATTGAAACATTTTATGTACATATGCATGTGTGTATATAAAAGTGTCTATGCTTATATATGAGAAAGATCTAGGCCATTTTAAGGTAAGAATATACTGCGCCATCACTGTGTATAATTGTAGAACTCTGATTTTGGGGCACAAATGTAAAGAAAGCAAAATTGCATGTTGAATTTATTTTCAACAACAGGAGGCTAGTGTGGTTAGAAAAAAAATACTATATTCAGAGCCAAACCCCTTTCGTCGTCCGAAATCTGTGGATATTTCAGGTTTCGATGTCATAGCTAAGAGCATATCTGGCCCCTTTTTATCTGTAACTGGCATGACTTCAGGAGTAAAGCAGTTGTTAGTGAGCAGAGAAAGGACTTTGGAATTTCCTGCACTCCTGCTGTGTAGATTCAAATGCTAAGTTTAAATAATGGATGAAGCTAAGATTATTATAATTGATCATTGTATGACTTATATGGAGTAATTATAACTAGGTTGAGAAAGAATTTTCAAAAGCTAGTTTCCTGGTAGTCAGAGCCATTAAATAACAGTGTGCTGCCAAAACAAAAATTAGGTGGGAACATAGCCACAGAGTTCAGAATGTCTGTCCACCTGATTTATAACTACCCTTATGATGACAGTATCAGCGGTATTTTCTTGTTAGGAACAGTAAGAGTTGCTTGAATTGTTTTTCTTATCTTTCTAACACAACTCTGCATTGTTTTAAGCTTAGTCAAGCATAATAACTGGAAAACTGCAAAAATATAATGTATAACAAAACTAAAAGGTGCAAGAGGTTGAAAAGGTTAATTAAAAGTGTAATGATCGCATTTACTGAGACAGTCCAATTAATCATTTTATTCCATTGGTCATGTGATACAGAAACCATTGCTACAGAAAACTGATTTTTAGTGCTGGGATACATGGTCTGTATTCATTAAAATGTGTATTTTTCTACAAATGGAAATTTAACTTTTTTTTTTAAGGTCCTTTTATTTATTTGAAAATATTTTAAAATAGTAGCTAGTGTTTAACCCTGTATCCTCACATAATAGTTTCCCCAGCTATGTTCCCTCTGAACAGTATGGGAGCATTGCCCCCTTGATACTTGTAGTCTTACAGCCCCACGGGAGGTTTGCTTACAGCTTAATGGGGTTGTAGGTATAGAAGAAATAAAGCACTAGAAATACATCACTATGTAATGTGATCTCTCTGAAACAGTGTATGTGACCAACAAAGTGAATTCTCAAGTGTCAACAAGCACATCTAAATGTAATTTTTACCACGTCAACTGGAAAAAGGCAAAAAGAACCTTGAAGGATCAATTACAAGGGTCATAACCTTGTATTATCTGATTTGCTATAATATTCACACAAGCTTTATTGGAATGGAACATAAATTTGAAAAATAGTAAGATTAGAAAGGATTGCATTGCTAGAGCGAAGAGCTAGAAGCTTTCTCCTAGTTTATTTTGCTGGGGCAGCACTTTAGAGGGAGCCCATTATAAGCAGGAGAACAGTAGTTATGTTAACACGGTAATTAATCAAGCCCGAGGAAAAGAGGAAACAAGTTGTGAATTCAATTCTGCAGTAATAAAAAGAAATGCTGAAAGTTGCCCTGTAAATTGGCATGACTTTGGTAAACAGTCCCTTACTGTGTCTTGAGAACTTGCATGCAGTAAATCACTTCTCATGGCAACCGTGTAGGTTTGAATATTTTCACAGGTTTATTCTGTATTTCTGTGTGCGCTAGTTCCCTCACCATTCTGTTGACTTAGTATTTAGCTAATAATAAAATACTGAACTGTATAACATGAGAGTATATGCAGTAGCACATTCTCACTTTGAATATTTTAAGGGGAAATTAATTAGAAGAACTCAGCTGAAACCGTGGCGATAGCCTTCCACATCACAGAACCAGCCTCTGACTCAGTACAGAGCAGGAATTGTATATGGAATGACTGAGATCACTCCCTCAGAAAAAAAATATATTCTGTATATGGTCCCAGTCATGCATAATCCATCCCTAATGCTCGTGCAGGGTAGAAACGTTAAAATGACCTTTACACCCTAAAACTCTTTAGGGTGGAACTGAAGTCATCGGTGCAGTAATGTGAGAAACAGCAACTGGATCAGTTTGCAACAATTGGATGTGTCTTTGTTTAGCAGCCTCTGATTTAATTCATACATTTCTGCCTCCTACGTGAGATACCTTGGACAGAAGAAGTAAAAGAAGCATTTTTAAGAACCAAATTCTTGAACTTAGATTATTGAAAATTCAGAATAACTGTAGTGAATAAAATTGATTTAACTATGTTGGCATGAATATAATGCAAAAGTACTGTCCTCAGTGCCGCGTGGAAAATTAGGAACCCTGGCATAACCTTTAGATTTGTAGCAGAAATGGAAGGTGATAGATAAGGATATTTGTGTGAGTGAGGACAGAAAGAATTTCAGCAGCAGACGACAATGCTGTTAACACTGGGGAGCAGGGTCTCCTCTCCCTCGCTGCTCTCGTGGAACAAAAATTTAGATCAGTTCACTGTGGGGTTGCAAGACTCTCCTTTAACATAACCTGTAATTGAGCAGATGTCCCTCAGCCAACCCGCCGGGCTCAGCCCCCTGTTTTTTCTGCTCAGTCTTTCCCCATTCCTCCCCAGAAAAGAATGAAAGTACCAAAGGAAATCTTAAGACATCATTTCTCCCCTTTTTCATCAATAAATATCCAGCATAGGAGTTTTCTCTTGCAGTCTTTATCTGTAATGTCTATTAAATGCACCAGAAAATGGTCAACTAAAGGTATCGGGATCTAACTCTAAATGGAGACAAGAGTCCTGCCAAGTATTAGAGGCCAGATCTAGCGGTGAACTGGGGTAATGCGAAGTGCAGCACATCGGACATGTGGCCCTCTTGATAGAATTACATCCAGAAACAGACCAAGAGATAGATTTAGGCACATAAAGTCAGGAGCCCCTGATTCCAGGTGGTAACTAAAAATGTCTAGAATCCTTATAAAGTGCAGAGGGAATACTGTGTGGGGAAAAAAAAAACCAAAAACAAAAAAACCCCCCACAACAAAAAAAACAAACCCAGAACAACAACAAAAAAACCCAACCAACAAAAAACCCTGCACAATAAATCTCTGGATGGATGATATGAAATACAGAAACAGATTTGTTGGAAGCCCTTGGATGTGAGGAGTCAAATTCATGGCCTCAGGCAGGTACATATGTCCACACACACTCTTGGTAGTAGAGAGCCACTCTTCTTTTAATGGGCACCCAGCAGAAGATCTCATGGTGCATGTCATCAGAATAGTCTTCGAGGAAGTGGGATGCCTGTGCTCTGTGCTCTTCTCTGTGGGTTTTCACAAAGCCTGGGAGACTACATTAGGGATTAGACAGGAGGTTAGTCTGGAAGGAAGAGGAGGAGCAGTGGTATAGAATGTATTGTATTTTTTTAGACGGGATTAGAAGAAGAGAGTACAAGTGGAATGACACCTCTGCAGATTTTCAATTAAGGGAGTCATCTTCAGGAATGATTTCCCAGGGATGACTTGTTTTTTCTCTGCTATTTGGGATTAGAAATAATTTGCTCAGGAAAATGGTAGTTCATTTGAATCCATTAGATGCAGATGACAATATTTCCCATGCTTTCCATATTTTTTGATCTATTCTTTTCACAAAGCAGAATTACTTTGGTGAAGCCCATAGCAGCACTTCTGTTAAAGTGGGATCATGGGTCTTGTCTTTATTCTAGTTGGTTTTAGGTTCCTATATGCCACATTCCGCATCTGCATTGGAGCAGGCCCATACCCGTGTGGTCACCTCTATCACTTTGTAATTTTGCCTTCCATCTCATTAACATTTACAGCTCTCTTTACAGCATTCCCTTCACTAAAACCCTTAGAAAACCTACTAATGCTAATTACTTGCAAATAGTAATTGTAATTTTAATGGCAACCTCAGTAAATTGCTTTTTATGTACTGTAAGAAAATTGAAAACTCAGTGTCCATTTTGCTGTTTAATAAGAATCTTATAGAACAAGTAATAGCGCTTTCACTCCTTCCATCTAGTAGGAACACGAATAAGAAGCTCCCAATTTCCACCAAGAATCTTTTCTTCGCCACCATGGGGTTAACGGGAGTTCAGGAGACAGCCAAGGGCTCAGTAGGTGCAGAAATGAAATAGAAATGGAAATGCAAGGAAGACTAAGGTGAAGTGAAAGAGGGTGAAGCATAAGGAAGATCACACAGGGCAGAGGGAGCCCTGTTAAAACTTTAGGAATATCTCTGGATGAAAGACTGGAGCGTTTGGCTGGCTTCTTTCTGCTGTTGTATGGGAGCTCGAGTCCAGAATGGTTGCAGCTGTAACTATGTTGGTCCAGAGAGAGAAGGGTGTTCAGGAGATAACAAATATCAAAAATACTATAATGCAAGGCCTGTTTTTTCATCAGTAAAATTTATCAGAAAAACATCTCACCTTGCATTCACATGCTACAAGTGCTTTCAAAGAGCTGTGAGCCAGTGATCCGTCTAGAGGTAAGTTAGTGTTAGGATCAGTAACCCAGTTATTGTTGCCCCAGACTTTTTGCACATAGGGAACAGCAAACTGCCTGGCAGGAGGATGTTCTTAGGCATCCTAACTCTGTGGATGCTGAGAGCTGCTGCTTTCCCACCAAAGCAGCAGATCCTGGCTCTGGCTGTGCTTTACCATGCCTCTGCCTGCATCTCATCAAGGTCCCACCCGTAGCAGCAAAACAACTTGTAGCCACTGGTGACTTCTGCCGGGAGGCAGCATCCTGGGGATTGCAGATCTGCTCTGCTGGGCCCCTTGCTGTGGGTGGGAACCAGTCCCTCGCACACAGACGTGAGGCATCACTTCTCACCTGCCTGGAAGTAACTTGCCTCGGAGTCTGCAGTGATTTGGCAGGAGCAGAGAGCTTGCATGGTTTGGCAGAGATTTCCAGAATGGGTCCAAGGCAATGCAGACCTGGGAGAGAGGAAGCTCTAGGTGAGGAAATGGTGGTGGGAAGGAATCGTTACTTGTCCCAGACCACTGCTCTGACCGCCCTCAGTCCCTATCCAAGTGACCCCAGAGAGGGGGGAACTGAAAAAGATCTCCTTACACAGACCTTTCCCAAAGGATGCTGGCAGGAAAAGTAGCTCTGGATTAGATCCATTTGCTCTTAACGCAGTCACTACCTAGTAAGAGCCAAACTCCTGCCTGTCTTAATAATTTAAGCTTTGCAGAACAGAAGCTGGGTGAAATTTTGACCTTATGTATTACTGCTGCGTAAGTAATCCTCAGAAACACTCTCAGTATTGTTAACTGTTTGTAGTTACCACAGGACTTAGGAATACTTATGTTGTACTTTTGCAATAAAAATAAAGCATAAAGTCTCTTCTGGATTGTAAATTTTGCATTAAAACATGATTTAAAAGCTTGGGAGAAGCAGGCATTAATGAGAAGAGTTGGTTTAGACAGTCTTGTTTAATTCAAATGCAGTTGATGCATATCTCTTATGTGCTGTGTGTCAGTTGACTTTAAAATATAGAAATAATTTGTATGAAGTGATGATAAATATGCCAGAAACAATAGCTAGAGACATATGTACCAAAATAGAAAAGGAAAGTGGCAAGTTACAGCCAGGGGTAGTTTTAGAAAAAAAACCTAAACAAACAAACACCAAAAGGCCTGTTCAGAGCTGACGTGTAGACGAATGTGAGTCTAGGGTAGATATAAATTATATGAATGGTGTGAATGAACACAACTATTGTTATCAACAATTTGTACCTCATTCAACTTTCATCCAAGCCAACTTTCACTGCTGTTTGTGTGGTCAGGGAATTGGCTTATGCTCTGTTTTTAAAAAAGATTGATTAACCTGTCACTTTTGATTCTTGAGGTGTTCCCATTCACAGCGCTTTTTAATTCTGTATCAGCATTTACTACATTTTGGACCCTTAATGGAAAACATGTATATGATTATCAGCAAAGAGGTGCTTCATTACATCTTGGGTTTTCTTTTCAAGGATGCTTTCTAATATCCAGTAAGCTGGTGTCTGTTCGTATTGAAATGCCCTGTTCAGAGCTCTTCCACAGAATCTTGTTTTAAAGAGTGGAATTCAGCAGTTGACTCCCAGGCACAAATAACTATGTAATTACTCTGCAATCACATAGTAATTAGCATGTACTATTCATATATTGCATAATTACATGCCCTGCAGATTACATAGTAATTATATTTGTACTAAACATATAATTCTATATGCTGTATAAAAAAAACTTTGAGAGTTCACAGTTAAGATTATAGTGGTATGCTAATGTAATATAGCATTTTATATAAAAATTTTACAATTTTATGACAGGGTTGTGTTTTGGGTATCTCATCTCTTCTGCATCTGGTGTTGCTTAAACTGTGGTAGGCTGCTATTATAAGAAATGCTTGGCTCTGTTATTTTATAGTCAAATGTTGCATGTTCATAATTTTGTAATTTGTGAAGATAAGAAGAAAAAAGTTGCAGTTCATTGTGCAAGAAACTGGGATTGGGAGGGACTCGGAATATGAATGATAAATGTACAAAGGCTAAATGTACAAACCCACTGAATGTAGTTGCAGTGTATTGTGAGAGTGAAAAACAGATCTAATGCTACTTATGCATTGCTTTATTTCTGGGTAGGTTAGATACGTGGGGTAGTAGCAGGTTATATATTTTATTTGTACAATGTGAAGCACGTGCTGGTACCACGGCCCATCCTGGGCACGGTCATTTCAGGCAGTTGCAGCACCTCGGTGCAGCATCTCAGCCGAGCTGCACCATCTGTTCCTGCCATGGAAAAAGATAAAAGGTTGATTCTTGATCTGAGAATGGGAAGCGAAGTGGTAGGAAAATGGAGAAGAATGGCACTGAGGTGTGGAAGGGCCTTGGACTGGGTTTTTGGTAAAAGGTGGAAGATCTAGAAAAAAAACTTTTTTTAAGAGGAACTTAGAGCCTTAGATCATTTGAGAGGTTTTATCTTTGGCCAGCCCCCCCTGCGAGGTTGCTGCAGAGTTTTAGATATTTGCAAAATGTTTTGTTCAGTTTGCAAATTCTGTAGCAATGGGAAGTTAATGTATTTTCTTGGATCTGTGATCTTGGCATTCCTAATATCCAAAGCAGCATTACGATTATTCTTAATTGAATTTTGCATTCTAATACCAGTCGCCTTCATTTTCAAGCAAAGTATATATTGGATTTTAATATCTGGATAATGTATTGCAAAATTAAATGTGTAATTATAGTCTTAACTTTTATCTGAGATTCATTTTTTCTATAACTTCTTGTAGTGTGTGTGTCTGAGAGAGAGAGACTTACTCCTTGTTTTAAAATGTTTCTTTCACAGTCGCTTGTTTGTTAATTCTCTGTCAGCTTCTTCAGAGCTTGTAAACTTCATAAAACTTCCAGGGATGAGGTGGCATCTATAGAGCTTATAACAATGTCTTTAACTAAACGTGGAGCTCTACAGACCCTGTGGGTGGCCTTAGAGGGCTCACAGTCCTGGGGCTGCCCCTGCTTTCCTTTCTGTCCGGGTGGGCTGTTTTCCTACCTCAAAAACTGTAGTAACAGGCATGTGGCTTTTACATTCTACAGAGTACACAGATGATATTTAAATGTTGTTACCCTGGTGTAGACACCAAATGTCATTTATACCGTTCAAGGGGAAAATAAAGAAATGTCAGAGCTTTACAAAACCAGAGTTAGGAGCCCACGTTGTCGCTGTGTTCCTGTGCGATGGGCCAAATGTGTCCCTTCCAATTTACCAGCGATTTTAATAGCTTTTTAGTGAGGCCAAGTCTTACCCAATATTCATCCTGCTGATCTGCTACAAAGGAGGTGAAGTACAGCCCGCTCGGTGTAATCGTCATTTATTTGCCAGCCTTCTGATCTTAACGCATGCCTGTGCTCTTGTTGACTAATTAAGCCATTACCCTAAGAAACATAAGGACTGGTCGCAGTTTCTGGCACTGAAAGTTTTGTATGTAACAAATATATAATCAGGATCTCATTAACAGTGAAATAAACACAAACATGGAAACACGGTATAAATGTGACGCATTTCTTACTGCTGTTGTGTTGTTTTTTCTAGTGGAGCCAGTACTTTCAAAGGGGAACAATTGCTTGGATGCAGCAAAAGCTTGTAACCTAAATGATACCTGCAAGAGGTTCAGATCTGCTTACATTACCCCCTGCACCAGCAGCACGTCTAATGAAATCTGTAACAAGCGGAAGTGTCATAAGGCCCTCCGGCTATTTTTTGACAAAGTTCCCCCAAAGCACAGCTACGGGATGCTCTTCTGCTCCTGTCGAGACGTAGCCTGTACAGAAAGGAGACGGCAGACTATTGTTCCTGTGTGTTCATATGAGGACAGGGAGAAACCAAACTGCCTGAATTTACAAGAATCCTGCAAGAAGAATTACATCTGCAGGTAAGATAGCACATGGCAGGGGAGTGATTAATGAGGGACCAGAGAGAACTTTTTTGGTACTGCTGGATTTGCCAGGGCTAAGGGTCAGAATATCCACTAGGGAAAAGGATGAATCAGGGAAAAAAATCAGACGACTCTGTCCCCCTTAACAGAATCACAAAAGCCTGCACCTGGGTACAGCGTGTGCCTTCTCCAGAGCTGCTCACAGCTACTCCCTGGCGTTACGGAGGAATCTTTAAACCCCCCTGTTTAATTTTTACAGATTTTCACTGGAAACATTTTCATTAGGTGTCTCTAGTAAATGGGTATCTCAGAATGATTTTTATGTCCCATTCGTGACCAGGTGGAAAGAGACTTATTAATTATAATGGGATTTATTTTCATTGTAAACTTAATGTCTGAACACCAATAACTGGGAACACAAGCCACATGTTGGACTTTATAGATGGTCACAATGCACAGACTACTCGTGGGTTTTTTCTTTACTGGAAAAAAAGGAGTCCACGTTTGTAGACTAGATCCTACTATCTTTGTAGAGCTGTTTTAGCCTTGGAATTGTTTTATCTCCCCTCCCCTGACAAGAGTGGTGGGCTGATACAACTGGAGGGTCATTGATTCGCTGACAAACACGGTCCCTTCCCCTTCAGCCAGTTCCCTCCAGGTTGTCACACAACACTTATTCAGTGGCAGACAGGGCCTCCTCTGCCCTTAGGAAGTGCTTTATTCCTACTTAACATTGTGTATGTTTGTATTAGAATGATGTTGTGCTAATGTCATATTTATGAAGTTATGCCCAAGAATCTTGCTTATTTCTAATGTGTAATTTCCTTGTAGATTATCCAATTCTGTGAATTAGCAAGCAAGGAAATAAACACTATTGTAAAATGTCAAGGACACTGAAGATATTATATAAATCTTAGTAAGTGCTTAAATATGCCTGGTAAAACATTTACTTTGAAGTTTGTTTCTGAGATCTTCACTGCTGATCTTAAGCATTTAGCCATAGCCTCTCAGATGTGTCCAAGTGGTGGTCAGAGGTGACAAGGCGAGCAGCTCCCTATCCTCAATGGCTCAGGGAAAATCTGGAGACAGTTTCATGCTGCCCCAAGTTGGAGCAGATTTAAATCAGAGCAGGATTCTCATTTCAGTCCCATGAGTTTGCATCCAGCACCTTCCTGGCTGATGCTGTTGCAGTTTATGAAAGCTGGATACAAGTTGTCTCAGAACCACCTGTTTTCCATTTCCATGTTGTGCATTACTCTTTTTGCTTATATATTTTGTCTTCCCTATACACAGGCCCTGTTAATTAATAGAGTTACAATATCTTTACTGTGTTTTCTGCCAAATTTCCAGTGTGTTATAGTGCTAATGAAATGGGAGAGAGGATTTGATAGGGAGACTTCTTCCTATTCTTCAGGCTGTAGTGTTCAGGAATTACTTAGTTAAATTAATGCCATTACTTCTCTCATGACTGTGTTTTTCTTTGGTCAGCTTTGATCTATGTTGTCTCAGTATTTAAGTTATTAATGGCATTTTGTTTAATTTGACTTCACAAGTCTGCTGGTGTGCTTTCTCCATCGCAACGCTGCAGAGGGAAGCTTGGTACAATCTTTGCTCCTGCTGCCCTAAGTTGCAGCTGGCCCTGTATTGAAAATGGATTTCTTTAGAGGTTCTTCCTCTGTCTTCTTTTCTTTAAAATACCAGAAATAAAAAAGTTTGGAGTCTTCCAAGGCTGAGTGGGACCTGGCTTGAGGATGAGGAACAGCAGTGGTAGAAGGGAACGGGTGGGCAAATGCCTGTGGGGTCTGAGGCAGAGTCACTGAGTGCGGCGCTTAGGTCCTATGCTGGAGGGAAAGCAAGCTTGATGTGTTGCTGAGACTCATCTCATGTAGGTGTTAATACCTCCTCGGCTGTCTAAATTGCTAGTGTGTTTATTACCTTCCCTCTCTACTGTCATGGAGAGGAGAAAGCAGCAGCAGAGCTATTCCATCCTATCCATAAGACGGTGAAAGCCATTTTATCTCTGTGACTTGTTGTGCACTTAGAGGGAGTTGGGGTCATTTGTTCCCCTTCTTCCACAGGAAAACAGGGATTTGGGCAATGGAGGGGAGGAAGGGGAGACGATCTCCTCCCAGCTATTTAAAGTATTGGCACTGATAAATATCAATCTACATAGTAATTCCAGATGTGTTTAGAATAATTAAAAGCAGTAGTCAGTAGGGATATAATTCTAGCTCTGATAACTTCTATTTCATTTTGAAATCAGAAAGAGTATCAAAATGGGAGAGTAATTGGAGAATATGTTCTGCCTACTGTGAAACCAAGTCATTTAGAAACTGTTATTTGCATGCCTAATACATCTAGTAAAGCTTCTTCCTGATGCGCGTTAAGACAAAGGGGACAAGTTCTAGAAGTTTCTGAAAGTGCACTCACAAATGGTTTACAAAATGCTGCTTACTCAGAAATGCACGATTTGAATCTGCTCATACTCTGTATAAAATGTCAACTGGGCCTGTGCAAATAAGTATTTAAACATTCAGTTTAGGATGCTGTTTAAAAGCTTTTTTCTGGATGCTTATATCACTGAATCTGTTTTTGAAACAGAGTTAAGAGCAGGAAAGAGATTTGGCCAAACTGCAGGTACCACTAACTGAGATGGCAAGACGCTTTGCTTATTTTATTCTTTTTAATTCATTAATTTATCTGTTATATAACATAAACTCTCGATTAAGGGAAAGAAGAGACCAGAAATGCCAGGAAATGCAAATAAGTTTGGACTTATGTAAACAGTCCTAATTTTTGAACTTCATCAGAATACTGAATCGTTCACTTTCATTACAATTTTTCTGCTGCCTCTACTTGTATCCCAGTCCTTATCCAGCTTTGAAACTGATTGCAGTCTCTCAGGCGTGCCTGTCAATGCTCACTGAAAAGTAAAGCAAAAAAGACAAAGAGCAAAAAGAAGCCATTAGAGTTCCGTTTTCTCATGAAGATAAACAAATCTTCTAGAGTAAAGTCAATATACTGTCAAAAACTTTCACCAATGATGTTGTCCTGGAATAGCTCAAATCTATGAGGAACCATCTGTTCTGATCACTTCAGCCACCAATTAAACTTCAGAAAGTTGCCTGACATATTCTAAAAATACCATTCTGCTGTAAATGTAGGGCAGTGTGCTTCATTTTTACCACTGTCATGTTTGACAGTATTTCAAATACTATTTTCTTTGAGTAATGAAAGTGTGAGTCATTAGTTCGGTCTTTTTAATAATCGGTGTTTTGAATTTGCATACTTCCTCTGTCTCCTGGATATGGTTTTGGTTTTTTTTTGTTGTTTGTTTTGGTTTTGGTTTTTTGTTGTTTTTTTTTTTTAGAAGCCATTGCCCCTCGTCCTGTCACTGCAGGCCTTTCTAAACAGGTTCTCCCCAGCCTTCCTGTAGGCTCCCTTCAGGTACTGGAAGGCCGCTATTAGGTCTCCCCAGAGCCTCCTCTTCTTCAGGCTGAACAACCCCAGCTCCCTCAGCCTGTCCTTGTAGCAGAGGTGCTCCATCCCCCTGATCATCCTCGTGGCCCTCCTCTGGACCCTCTCCATCAGGTCCATGTCCTTCTTATATTGAGGGCTCCAGACCTGCACACAATACTCCAGGTGAGGTCTCACCAGAGCAGAGTGAAGTGGAAGAATTACCCCTCTGGACCTGCTGGCAACGCATCTTTTGATGCAGCCCAGGATGCATCTCCTTTTTCCAGGTCTCCCAGTCATTATCTGACTTTCACCACTTCTCTGCCGCATTTGAATTCTCTCTATTACGGCCGCTTACAGTCCCTCCTCACCTGCTCCTCTGTGTGTTGTTCTTCTCCTCCCTCAATATCCTGCCACAGTCCACTGACCATCTGTAATTCAGAAAATGAGAGGGAAAACACAGGTGCTACCTCCCTTTCTGCGCCTTGTAGCTGATATTGGCTACAATTCAGTTGCCCATCTACTGAGCTGGACTGCTTGGTCTCAGACTGGCTCTAGCTTTATGTGTTAAAAGGACACTTGGTGGATTTTTTTTTTCTTGAAGGACACAGTAGCATTATACAGTTCTGTGTAATGGAGCTGGATTTGCATCCCTCCGGGGTATTTATATCAGTTTGGCACTCAGAGTTGTCTGGCAGCTCCTTGAGATGATTGTTTTGCTGTGGGTATGCAAAACCAGGGCAACAACATAGTTTTTGTAATGCCGTTAAGGACATTAAAACAGGGACACTTGACTTCCAGAGACGTGCAGGCTCTGCCTGTATAGTACGTTTGGAGACCGAGTCAGGGAGTGAGCAAAAAACCTCATGTTTTGAGGCTGCCTGAGTCACCCCACACTAGATGTAGGGTGTTTGCAGTGCAATGGGGGTAGCTGGAGCTCATGCCACCTGCAAACCCCCACTGCTCTGCCTGGCTTTGCCAGGAATGGACCTGTGTCTGCACAGCACCAAGTGGGACAGGAAAAGGTGTAAAGCTACCTTTTGGCCCAAATACTGCAGCGTGCCCACAAGCTCACCTCACATCTGTAAGTGTAGCCTGAATTTGAAATATGATTTTTATATGTAGAAGTGTATGTAGGTGTGTGTATACGTGCCCACAAGCTCACCTCACATCTGTAAGCGTAGCCTGAATTTGAAATATGATTTTTATCTGTAGAAGTGTATGTAGGTGTGTGTGTATATATGCATGTATGTATATATTGCTAGAGGTACCGTATTTATTTAAGCGAAAAAAACCCAACCAGGTATGATCACATTTCAGAAAATTATATATATATATATATATATTGCTAGAGGTATGGTATTTATTTAAGCGAAAAAAACCCCACCAGGTATGATCACATTTCAGAAAACTCAAAAAAATGAGATCTGGGGGGAGCTGGGACAGAAGCTGCTGTGCTCTGCAGACAAAACATGATGGTGTAGTGGAGTATGTGAGTGGGGAATTGCTAGCCTGGAAAAAAATATTAATGCAGTCTCTGCAAAATAAGCAAAAAACCCTTTCAAGTGAAGGAAAAGTAAAGATAGAAAGTGCTGCAATATTGTATTATTTTTTCCCTTCTGGTCCCTTATATGATTCATTACACTGATGTCTTTTGTTAGCAGAGTAAAATAGAGTATTACTCTCCCCTCTCCTCATAAACAAAGGCCATTTTAAATTTCTTTCCTTTGAATAAATCTCAGAATGAATGGAGCAGTTCCTCCTTAAAACATATCCATAAATCCCTTCGGAATCCAAAAATCAGAACACCCAGCAAAACAAGACTGCTTTGTCCCTGTTAATGTGTAGATGGATCTCATTCTGCGGTGCCAGGATCTGCTTGGCCAATCCTCATTTATGCTCCCCCTCTTCTGCTTAAGAGGGTCTTGAAGATTAAAAAGCTAGCTGGATGATTGACATTTCTCCAAAAGAAGCAAAGATGCAAGGATATAGTAATTAGAAAAATGTCTTGGCTTTATTCCTGCACCCAACTTTCACTTTGCTTTGTGCTTTATCAACAAAGAGATCCTCACGCACAGGGGGTTACGCTCCAAGAAGCCGTAACTAGACAGTATCTTTATGCTGACGTCCCTTGTCAGGCAAACTTGAAACTCTCCAAGCAGCATCCCTTCAGTCAGCTAGAACCTCTGCTGATTCCTGAAACCCAGTCTCCACAAAGAGGGAGTGTAATTCTTTTGTGCCCATTATCTGCAAAACACAAGTTCTACCTCAACGTTGTCAGAGCTGTTTGAATTGGCCAACTTCTGTTGTTCATGGTATATCTTTGGCAGCATCCTGGTGTGGCTGAGGACCTGCTGGTCCTTTCTGGTTACTGTTAAGGATGAGGACAAGCCGTGGCACTGAATATTCATTATTGCCTGTTGAAAAAGTGAAAGAGGGATTAAAGTACATATGTGTGAACACACAATAAACATAAAATAAACATGGATACAAACGATTAGAGTTCTATAGGCTGAGTTTAGATACCCTGCCCTCCATGGCAGTCCCTTCTTAGCCAAAATGATTCTGTGGGCTGGAGTACTCACAGCCACCAGTAAACTTTAGCTTTCAGACCCCGGGGGCATTTGTATCATCCAAATGTGGTCCTTCATCATCGTTTTGTCTTGTTTTGTTATTCTAAGTGAGAAAGGAAAACTGCCTCTATAATATCAGAAAAAAAGAAGACTGCAGATTAGAAAGACCAGCCCGGAAGGGGCTTATGGCAGGGCAAATGTGACCCATTTTGTTTTGTGTGTTTATCAGGGGGGAAATATTAAACCATGTATGTTAAGGAAGCAGTTTCACGCATGTTTAATCAAAAATACTGAAATCCAGGAAAGTTAAATTTGGCATTAAACTTTAACAGAGATCTAAATTTGGAGCTATTCATGTTCTTATGGTTAAGCAAGCACTTAATTGCTTTGTTGGATGGGGTTCCAGCAAGAGTACTGCTACTGCTGTTTTGTTGAATTGTTAGTTGAGAGGCTTTTGTAGAGAGCAGGAGTTTTAACATCCATTGGTTTGCATGAGTAGCTCCCACCCACTAATCTGTTAAGTCTGGCAAAGAGAAGATTTTTGATCCCTTTTAATGTACACCCAGACACATGTGGCTAACTTGCTTTTTCTGGGGCAAAGAAAGGGTGTATGTATCACACAATAGCATTTGCTTAAATAAATCAAAACGTTTTCTTATTTACCTCAAATCATGTATATGCTACAGGCAAGAAGTTGCTGTATGTTTAATGTGAATAACAGAGCTTTTATATCAAGTCCATTCCCAGCGTACTTCCCCTGACGTCAGTGACTTCAGTGGATTTATTCCAGGGATGAATTTGGCTATTCCTGTTCTGTGTAGGTAAATCTTCAGGCAGTGCTAATTAAAAGAATGTCAACTGATTTTACCATTCCATTATGCTGGACTTTGTAAAGGTTATTTATATCATTCTACATCAGGCCCCAGTAAGAGAATATTTCTGGTGGCAGTTCATCTGTTAAAATAGCTGCAAGAAAATGTAAGCACTGGAACTAAAAATAAAACTTTGTTTCTCAACAGAGCAAGTGACATCCACATGTATATTTTCAAATTTTAGCATTTTAGTGTTTACTGAATAGAAATTGCATTGCTTTCATTATGCTTTAAGCAGTACCATGTTACTGATGGAATAACTGCTGGTAAGTGGAAGTCAGATGTAAATGTACCAGTATCTGCAAAGATTTCTCAGCAGAGGTGGTGGTTGTTCCCTGTGCTTTGATCATCTGCTGGCTTCAAAACAAGTGACACAGAAAAAGTTTTCTGGTGCATGTTTACAGTTGAATATAGATTTTCTATGTGAGCTGGCTGTGCCCTTTGCCTAAGATTATTAATAGATGACCTTACATTCACATGTTTGTGGTTACACTACATTTGTTCGAGCACATTCTATAAACCATTACAAGAAGCTTTTCTATTATAAAGCACACGTGACTAAGACCTCTGTTAAATTAAAACTTGACTGTATCGTTTGAATGTTCAGTTCCTTTTCTTTTGTTCCACTTTAAGCATAAATTAAAGTGGTTGTCCTGTCAGTTATGATGCTCCCTTTCTAATTAAGCATTGTGAAATGCTGGAGATGCATCTCAGTAACTGGCCATTGTGCAGCATTGCAATATTCTTCAGAATGGACAGTGTCTTTTAGAGCAACTTCTGTAGACATCTGGGTATGGCACAGGCTGTCACCTCTCAGCCTCAGGAGCCGTGTTCAGGTTTTTTGACAGTGGAGACAAGAAAACCCTCTTACAACAGCCATATCATTCTTAACTGGTAAAAATGGTTTATTTTCCAATCATTTACTGCAAATCAGTGCTTTTTGTACTAGCATTATATATACACACAGCTTCTAAAGGCAAGTAAAACGTGTTGAATAAGATCAATGCTATATTGGTTTGCTACTGCCAGAGCTTTTTGACTTGCTGTTTGATGGGGCTATTTTGTGCATGAAAAAAAGGGTTCACATAAAAGAGACTGTAATCTGCTTTTATCTGCTGTAGTTCTGATTTTATATTCATTGTCTTATTCCTGGAGTCAGAACAGTTTTTCAAGTAGCTTTGGGCTGAGTTTCAGGTGTGCTGGCTGCCTACAGCCCCTGCACGACTGAGGGCAAGGACACACTGGGCACCCTTTCTTTCCTTGAGCCAGGTCTCTGGCAGGGGGACGTGGAGCTGTTTCGTTCAGGAATGCCACCACACATATCATGGTGCCACTGAGGGATTTTCCTGTGCAAAAAGCATCCCTACGTAACCTTAGGAAACCTGATGATCCAGTGCACCTGCCAACAGAAACTTTTCTGGTAACGAGAAAACTTGTATTGGACTTTTAAGATGGTTTTCTGTCTCCAAACTCCACAATGGTTTCACGCTTGAGCCAGAAATATTCTATTGTAGTTTATTCAAGTGGTTACAGAGAATATTATTGTCACGGATGTCTTTCTCAGATACTTAGATCCACATCCTTTCATTGAGCACTCACGATATAGTTGTTAATAAACACCTAAGCATCCAGTGGCACCCTCAAGGACTTGTGGCACTAATTTCTTTGGCTTGCTTTTTGAGAGTGACAATGATTTTCTTAGGTTTCCAGCCTGTAATTCAAAGACACTCCTGTCTGCCCAGCTAATGAAGTGAGAACAACTCTATCCGTAATGCACTAGTTCTTTCCTGAGTAACTTGCTATCAAGAGACACTCTGAGGCTTAGACATCTTTAAACATGACGGTCATTTATATTTAGAAGCTTCAAATTAAACAGCATAAAGGAAATGAAATAAAATGAAAATATACAGCCTCACGGTCCTCGGAATGCAGCTAGTGGATTTGTTCATGTTATTGGAGAGATTTGGTAGAGACAGATAGACTAAATAGAAATCTTACCAGCATCCCCTGATAGAAATCACAGCCTGACGGTTCAGCCTGTCATTTTGTAGAATATTCTCAGAGAAGTGTTTTCTTTGCAGCTGAGAAGACAGAAACACATTATGCATGTTTAAAGTCAATGCAAGGAAACAGAGCCCCGCAAAACATATTTAATATAGGTTTGATTTCCTGTGGAATGCTTTCCAGATGTTCTCTCAAACAGGCTTCTAAAAAATGGTCTGAGGTAATTTTTTTGCAAACAGAAAGAGAAAATTCTGGTTTGTGTCACAGCATCTGAGAATCACTTTTCTAATTCTTTATTGCATTACCTTGTGCTCAAGATCTCCACCATATTTTTCAAAATTGGTTTTATTACACAAAAGATCAGCAGTATAAAAATATTTACATTACCCAATTGCAAATAAATCATACTTGTTTAGAATCACGTTTGAGCTTAGTAGTTTTCCTTATGCCCAAAGGAGACCTAATATATTAAATTAAAATTACTCTCATGCATGATCTTGAGTCACTTAGAGGATTTAACTAACATTGATAAACTATGAGATTAGTGCTTTGTTAAGTTCTTTTGATCTGTAGCAGACACTGTCTAAAAAGATCTAACAGGTCTCTAGCAGATAACATGAGCACAGGGAAGGGGTAACATGAACAGAAAATGGTATATAACTTACTTTTGCTTTGCATAAAATGCAGTGATAGAACATGGGTATGGGGTATATTTATTTTGGAGCACTTGTTACTCAGAAAAATTAGGGTTTTTAATAGAAGTATATAAAGAATACCGTCTTTGTACTGTTAATTTTAAAAGATAGATATGCATAGGTTCAGTTCATTTTGCATGAGTGAATTTCTAATAGTTAGCTCTGTTATCTGGGGCACTAGATGTCTAGGAGGCCCCTGGTAAACAAAAAACCTGGATTACAAAGGTACTGGCAGACCTGGTGGGGAACGTGGTACAGACAGACAGACAGACAGTTTGGGGTGAGTGTGGGTGCTCAGCTGGAGGAACCAGCTTTGGTGGGCTCCTGTGTCTGTGCCCAGTGCTCTGAGCAAGCATCTGTGATGCTCAGAGGCATCTGAATGAATCTTGTGTGGTCTTTGGTTGTTTCTGTATCCAGTTATTTCACAATCCAAATAGGCTGCCTGTACGTAATTGAGGATCGTCTGTATTTTACTTCCAGATGAACAACAACATTTTTAGAGATAAATCAAATCCAGAGTCAAATGTTTGCATGGGCTTAGGTTGCCATTTAAAATAACAAAGCAGAAGCAAAAACAGATTTAAAGCAGCTTCTTTTGGTTAGTAGCTGGTATTTGGTGTCCAGGATCCTGTAATGGTTTCTCCCAGTGTTGCAAAATATTTGGGTCTGGTGGACCTGACTCAGTGGGGCCCGTGGCTGGCCAGGGCAGGGCCATGGGGGCTGGGGACCAAGGTTGGGGCAGGGGTTGAGGCCTGGGGGGGCTGGAATGGGGTCTTGGGCCATAGCTGGGTAGGAGAAGTGCTGAGGGTGGGAAGGGACATTAGTGCACTCAGAGCCCAGACTGTCATTGTTTGAGAAGGAAGGTAGCAACCAAATAAAAAAATAACCTTTTTGCTGAAAAAAAAAATCAAATGGAGTTGCTGTTTAATAACGATATGTAAAAATGACCATTTTAAAAAACGGTCAAAATTTATAGTTGCTCACAGGTACTCGCTGGTGTGTGTATGTAACTAAGAAGGTATGAGATGTATTAGTATTACTCAGCTCTAGCATCTTTTAATTTAAAAAAAAAATGGGTCAAAGCTCTATTACTAGGTGCTGGGAGGGTCATCTCTCTTGTGATGGAGCTGCTCTGAGGCTTTTTTCGGCTCAGTGGTTGCTTGAGTTTCTTACGTAGCCTTTGCCTCGTTTTCTCACTGCCCACTCCCTGTGTGTTTATGAAACAAAGAGAAAATGGAAAGCTCTTCCAACAATGAAGCCGTTAGTTTGGCCACATACCAGCCCCTCTTGCCACTATTGCATCCCAGCAAAACAAGCACCACCCAAGCTATACGGGAGCTATTTGTAGCCACAGAGGAGGATACTGCATTTGACCCCTACGAAAGAAGAACAAGTATGTTGGCTTGTTTTTTTTTCTCTAATGGTGTCATTTATCACGATGACACATATTCATTGACTTAGTCTGAATTTTTTCAGTGTCAGATTTATACTACTTTGCTGCTTTGAATATTGATGCAGCACTTCCCTTACGTGACTATACTGTGTCTGCCAAATGGTGTCTAGACGCTAGAGCAGCTTTGACTAATTAGTGTTGTCACCCCAGTCACTCAGCTCTGGCATTTACGTACTCTTTATGTTACTGCTGTCGAACCATAAGTAGGTATCTGAACGCAAGCAGCAATGTAAAGAGAGGTGGTAGTGAGCATGTCCCATCTTCACTGAACATCACCGAGGTGGGCACAGAGGAGAGCAGTCATCTACAGGGCAAGTAGTGGCAACCACCCACCTGGACATCCCAGTGTATGTGCGTGTGGTCAGCTGGAGATCCAGGTTCAATGTCCTGCTTGGTCTGAAGATCACTGATGCAAGGGCAAGGCTGCGAGAGAAGACCTCTCTCTCTCAAGGCTCAGCCCCTGTGTACCAGCAACTAAAGCCAGAGAGAAAAAAAAGAACTACGAGAAATCACCTCCTGCCAGCCCAGAAAAAGTGGTATTTCCTGGGGAGGACTCATGGCTGGTTTGTAGAGCTGCCTTCCAGTAGGATGTGATTTACAACTGATCCAAACTAAAAATGGAGTTTCAGAATTTTTCTGCAACTTCATCATTTATATCATGCTTTTAAATGTTGCACCAGTACTGAAGCTGGGTTGGCCAACTTGAAAGAGGGAGAACTGATAAATATCAAAGATAATTTCAGAACATCAAAGAACTTTTACAAAACCTTGAGAGTAAAAAATAGTGAAAACTGAATCAATGTTGCCTACGCAACAGGCTGTGCTAATATAAAATCAAGTTGCCTCAAAAATTATATGCAGATTAAAGACAATGCTGCTATTAACAAAGATTATTTGTAAGCACAATTTAAAAGTTTTGATTTATCCTGCTGAGTATTTGAAGAACCACTATCATAAGGAAAACAAATTAACTTTGTTTTCTTTGTATTTTTGACTGTTACAAATTATTTTACTGGTGCTAATACAAAGCATTAGAGAATAGCAGTATCCTGCTGAGTATTTGAAGAACCACTATCATAAGGAAAACAAATTAACTTTGTTTTCTTTGTATTTTTGACTGTTACAAATTATTTTACTGGTGCTAATACAAAGCATTAGAGAATGGCAGGTTTGGGATTTTTTTCTCTTCTTCTCAGACAGTTTGTTGTTTGAGCAGATTTTCTTTGAATTTGCCAATAGGATTATTCTTATTTTTTCAGTTAGTGGTATACAAAATATTTAAAGCAAGCTTTCCCAAAGATCTGCATTTTACTTTGAGGAGATTTTCCAGGGCTAAGATAGGACTTTGTGGGGTTTTTGCCTTACAAAGAGAGGAATGTCTTTCAAGAAAGAAGATTTCAGTGTAGTTCTCTTCAGTTCCTTTTCTTTATGCAAAGGAAAGGAAAAAAATCATTAATGCTGCTGTGTACAAAGAGGATTTGTGATTCTTCAACACACACAAAAAAAGAAATTAATAGTTCCTTTTAAATTTGGTCCTGCTACTTGTTATTACAATAGAAAGCTGCCTGTCTCCATCCAGCCATGTAGCAAATAGATACATATATGTACATTGCATAGGTGAAATTCTGCACACTTGAAGGCACAGGTGTTGTGAATTCTGTTTGTTCTCTAGATGACCAAACTGCTCACTCAGGGGTTAGACACCTACCCACCAGTAACTACCTACAAGTCGCTTCCTGCTGTAGTTAGCACAGTATGTGTATTTTTTATAGCACCGCCGTCATCTGATTGATCTTTTTAAGCATCCCTAAAAGGATTGTCTCTTTTACCCAAACAGTTCTTATTATCATGTGCAATACTTTAGGATAAATGATTCTGTGTTCCTAATTAGGCTAATTGTCTCTCTCTAGATAAAGAGCAGTACCACTGCTTTGGTGTTGCTGATGAGCACACTTTCATCAGTGCCAGTCTACTGGAAATGTTTGGGGCTAGATCTTCAGTGAGTGTTAATCTGCAGATCTTCACTGAAAAAAATGGAGTTATTTTATGGCAGATGGCAGTCTGTCTCTGTTTTTATTTGCTGGCCTTAACTTTACCTCCAGTGGAAATGCACCCACATAAATACCAGGTGTAGTTAACAGCTCAGGAGAGAGTGAGAACTCCAATAGTATGGAGTTTGGATGGCTCGCTAGGGAGGAGGTGTATGATGATGTCCAGTAGTGCCTGGTCCAGAGCTATCTGAACTATATTTGGCTTATGAAAACTTAAATGTGCAACATTGTCAGATCATTACCTTTTATGACCACAAAAATTCTTTGGAAATTAACATAGAAATCAAGCTGTAGGCAAAACAGATCAGCAGAGCAATTTTTAGCCTCCTTTAGGGTTTACAACAAATAAATTCTTTAAGCAGACTGGGTAGTAAATGACTGGTGTTATTCTGTACTTATCAGTCCTTAAAAACATTTAGAGAAGAGGAATGTAGTAAATGATCTCTGGACCAATGCACCTAATAATCTAACGGAAAACTGGACGTTTAAGAATAATGAAATGGTCACAAGAAATGTTTTTCAGGATTATCAAGATGCTTATTGTATAATTGCGTCTCCAAAAAGATTTATTTGTGGTCATGTAAATAATTAAATCTAAGGAGCTGCTTTATTTTAGAAACACAAAAAATACTGCATGTACAGCAGGCTTGCGCTTTCTACCATGGCAAATGTTTTTCATACTAGATAGATGTAATAGCTTCTCTTCTGTCCTAAAACAGACTTCATCCAGGTATTAGTAGAATTTGTAAAATCCTTAGAAACTGTCAACTGTCTTTGTTCCCAGTTGCTCAGAAGGCTGGATCTGAGCCACTATCTTAATTATTGACTGAGAGAGGAATCACTGCAGTGACATAGGGTTTCCTTGCCCAGATTATCTTCATGGTGCTGCTATTTATCTCTTCCCATACCTTGCAATCCATTTCTTCTCAGCCTGTCCCCTGGTAAGTACAGTATATATTCACCAGCAAAGTAGAGATTTTATGGAAATTTAGAAATTTATGTATACATATAGGGCACCTTGAAGGATTGATGGAGACCTTGACTTTTTAAAGCTGTTAAAGGCAACTGGGTACAGAAGTCCATCTCAAGGTTATATGGTTAAATAAGGGAAGGAAGGGAATGAACAGCTTACAGTTGACTGTGGTTTGAAGGCAACCATGAATTTGCTGGTGTCAGTCCAGTCAGTGAGGGATGGAACTAAAAAGAGGTCATGAGAATAGCTCAGATAAATTCAGGTACAGTTTGCACACAGTCTATTTATAGGATGCTTTCTCAAACTAAGCCTGTGAATCTTTTGAAGTTTGCCCATCACTACGTTCAGGCCAATTAATGATGCACATCCAATCCCATTCTGAGATAGGTAAAACAATAAAGCAAACAAAG
The DNA here is from genome assembly GCF_001431845.1 of Calidris pugnax. NCBI lineage: Eukaryota > Metazoa > Chordata > Aves > Charadriiformes > Scolopacidae > Calidris > Calidris pugnax. The sequence continues at coordinate 9,628,486 of NW_015090781.1, read as the reverse complement.
ATAATTAGTCTCTGGAGCACGTAAGCAAATAAAATAAATCTCTTGCAAATCACTTGTTTGTGCTAACTTCTGTGGTTTTCTTGCAGAACTGAAAAAGAGCATTTATGTTGCAAATCTGCGTAATGCTAAAGCAGTGCTGAAAATGCATAGCTTATACTATTCTGATTTTGAGAGGGCTTTGCAAAGATTAAGCACCTGATCCTGAAACATCACTGGGAGTTGTTACATGCAAAACAAAAATTTTCATCCTTTTTTTCCACAGAAAAGGAGATTGAAGTTGGGAGGTTAAATAATATTTTTCATGGAGGTAAAGGTCTAAATTACACTTCATGAATAAACAAAAGCCACTGCTCCGAGTTTGCAAGTCTAAATGAAAGCACTAGTGGAGGTGAGGAGAGCAGGCCAAGGTGGGCAGGAGAGCAGCCCAGTTGGATGTGGGACCTTGACCCACCTCAGTGATGCCTCTCAAATTTTACAGACCTGGATGAGAGCATTATGTGGCCTTTAATGCATGAATAACCAGAAGACTTCCTGGCTGTTAGTCCTGTTCTTGTTTCCCAATGTAGCAGTGATCTGTTAGATGCAATACAGCTTCAGTCCTTGTCTTAAAGCACTTTCTGCAAGTAAGCAGTGCTCTTCCCCTCTTAGACATGGGGTGTGTGAGGTACATGAAGATAATATAGCCATTCAGCAGCAGAACTCGATACAGAGCATGTGTTCCCTTCTTCTCAGCCCTGGTCTCAATACTGTAGACTTTGAATAAATGCACATTTTACAAGAACAAATAGATTCTCAGTACCATGGCTCCTGGGGGGCTGTGGAGCCAACGCCAGCTGGTTCTGCAGGCGGTCCAGAGCAGGGGTAAGCCCATTCCCTGGAAACTCAGGGCAGTATCAAAGCAGGTCCTGCCTCAACTCATGTAGTAAGAGGAGTCTATGAGCACAAACATACAGTTTTGTGTAATCACTAAAACAGCAGAAGCTGTGTTCTGACTCTGTAGAGTAACAGATTCCAGTTAGAGTTCAGATCCATGCAAAAGGACTGCTCTTAGGATAAAATCACTCTTTGTCTTTTTTTTGGCATGAAAATCCAGAGCATTTCTTTTAGTGAAGGGCAGGCATTTCCCTGTTGTTCTGTCCCTTTTTACTGTTTTCTTACACTTTTTTCTTCTGCCTTCAAAAATGGATTCTGGAGAGAGATGTGCCTTAGAAAGACAGTCTCACGAGCTGAAATGTGTCCAATGTATATTTAAGTTAAAGAATATTAAGCCTTGTCCAAAACCAAAAAGAGTGTAAAAGGTAAGAATGCCTCGAGGCTTGATTTTTAAAGATATGCATTTTTCTTCATGTTGCAGATCTCGCCTTGCAGATTTCTTCACAAACTGCCAGCCCGAGTCACGGTCTGTTAGTAGCTGTCTGAAGGAGAACTATGCTGACTGCCTCCTCGCTTACTCTGGGCTGATTGGTAAGAAGGCAGGGGAGGGTGGGGGCTTGCTCAGCTTAAGAAAAACACCCAAACTGTATTTTGAAGGCCTACATGAAATAAAAACTGTGGAATATAATACTCTTCAATATAATACTAGGCAAAATTCTCCACCTAAGGGTATCGGCCCTTTTTTATCTTCCGGAGATTCCTGGGGTAAGTTTGTACATTGCAAGGAAATTAAGGATAGAAGATAAGGTGATTGAGTGAAATAAATTCAAGCTAACAAAGTAAAGCTAATTAAGACGGTTGAATTTGTACAGGATGGTGAAGCAGAAAGTTTAAAAGAAGTGAAACGGCAGCTTGGTTGATTTTGCAGCTGTCATCACAAGGTTGGGTAAATACCTTTTGGTCTTCAGGGGAAGTCTGCAGGACACGCGAGGAATGAGACAATAGACCAACCCAACCATGTTTCACTTCCAGCTGCTATTATTTCCATGACGTCCTTCGGTCCACTCTAAATGTTTTCTAAGATGCCTGTCCATGGAGGTGAACTGAGACCAAATTTATCTTCTGAAATCTCCTTCCCTCCCCAACATAATTAGTTTTGTTTGCTGTCACCTTCCTGACTGTCAACAGGCACAAGGCTGCTTTTATGCAAGCCAGATTCTATACACCACCCGCAGCATTTCATTCCTGAAAGAGAGAGATCATCTCAGGAAGGTGAACTTGTAGAAATACCATGGTTGGGCAATAAAGAATAAGTGAATGTCAAAATTCTGAAACAAACAAATTGTAAAGGCCACCAGATAAGATGTTTTTAAGCTTACAGCCTGCACCTGCTGCGATGCAGTAATATCCCCTTCTGTTGGGCATGAAGGTCCCAGCTGAGGCCCTGAAGCAGATCCTGCTGTTAAATAAATGTCTCTGGAGATAATATCCAAAATAAAATATTTCTAAAATAGGTTGGTTTTGCTGAAAAATGACTGAAAGCTATATTCACTGGCTTATTGTTATCATTCTTACTACTCTAGCAGCTAACAAGTGAGGTAAGTCCCTGTGGCAACTGGTAAAATAAGATCTGATGGTTTCAAATGATAAGCTTTTACGACTTAAGAGATGAAGACAGTATGCAAAGGGTATAACAGATGAACAGTTATGACAGAATGTCATTTGATTCTAAAACAAAGAATTGAATAGTCTTGAAATCTGATCTAGTCAATGACATGAAGAAGTCTAGCTGCTGGCAAAGAGTAATTGTTACTAATAGATACTTCAGGGTAAGACCCGCTGAGAAGTTCTTGCTGGACCTAGTGAATTTTGCTGGCAGTTTTGTTGGATCCATTTTTCGATGTAAGCCCAAGGGTGACCCAGTTCCAGTAGTCAGGTGTTTCTGTGTTACTGTGGATGACCGTGCCGCAAAACTGTCACACATCAGAAATGTGGAACGGATCCCTAAGGAGTTGAAATCAATAGGAGATCTAAATTTCTAAGGGAAAAATAATTATTTGTCTTCCTTCCTGCTAGCCCCTAGACACATGCAAAAAGGTGGGTACTGACTAGTGTTACGAGAGCTTTTACTTGGTAATACTTCTGATAAACCAAGGAAATTACCACAACAAAACTTTTATGTGCTGAAGCAGTAAATTCCTGCTTCTGATATCAAGCTGATATAAAAGTGGAGTAAATTATGTGAAGATCATCAAATTTGTAAGATGCTGAAATAGAAATCAGAGGTACAATCTCTCAAATATGTGCTTAATATATAAAACACAGGAAGAAGAGATAGATAGACTGTGGGTAAGAAGCTGTCACAGATCCATTCATTCATTAGAGCCTCAGGATCTCCAGGTGTTTTAATTAAGATAAAATATTGTTCATTAAGATAAAAAATTATTTCATTTAGCCAAATGTAGCAAAATTGTGCCTCCATAGAGTTTGTTCAGGAAATTGAGGATTCTCGATGGAGGGTACAGGGGATGTGATTCTGCTGTCGCATACATTGATGTAAATCAGAGTTAACTTCACTGAAATTACTGGAATCCCACCGGAAATAAATTACTTAAGTGGGAATAGAGTTAGGGAGTTTTTGTATCAGGTGCTTTACCAGTTAAATGGGGAACAGTCTATAAAGGATTCTTTAAGGTTTGCATCAAGATGCTATATGTATACCATTTTAAAGTATATTTTACAGGAATTTTGAAAATCTTAATTCATTGCTTTAGACTCTTTGTTATAGTAATAGGTAAATTCAGATTTTAAAAAAAAATTAAAGGAAACCTATAAAAATTATTAAATGTAGAATAAGATTGAAGATAGCTGTGTTTGAGATGCAGTGCTTTGGCTACAGCCTAGTTAAGCCATCTGGACCTGTCCACACTCCTACATCAGTTAGGTATTGCTCTAACTGCGGACTTCAAGACCTGCCTTATCATTCACTTTCTGACACCTTTTCACTTGTTTTCTGTAAAATCCATCTAATTTCCCTGAGATTCCCAGGAATTACATTAGATTTTATGTGAATAAACTGGAGTTGCATTGGGCCAAAGGAATTTAGCCACATGCCCCTCCTCCTGGACTTACCATGCATCCCCTCATTCTTAATTGGCCCTAATTTGAGCAACCTCTTAGTTGTGTTCAGGTCAAGTCTGCTTCTGTCTAAAATATGGCGACCCAACTGCCTGCTACTGAGACTGTCACAGAAATATTTGATAGAGAGAGCGCAGAAAACCAAGCGTGTCCTATTTTACTGCCAACCACCATGGTTTCTCTGATCCGTTAGTGTCCTTCAGCAGAATTTCCAAGATGCCAGCTAGCGGGGGGAAGAGGGGAAGGCACACGCATTGCAAGGAAAAAAGAAAATCCACCCCAGGAAACCAAGCATATAATCCGCTTGGGTTCACATCTGCCCCCAGGTTTAAATGACAGGCTGATTTTCTACTAGCTGCTCTTTCAGCCACTCTGTTTTTGCTGGATGTACAGTTTGTGTGCTGTGTGTACACATTCCTTGTCCTGTCTTTTCTGCATTCATCAACCCCAAAAGTAGCTTCATATCTGTTACACTTTTAGCCCCTGTCTTGACCCATTTTATTACTTTATTGCCTCTTCATGATAAGAAAGTCTTACCTCAGTGACCTTTTTAATTACCTCAATACTTTCCTGGTTTTTTAACCCTTAACTAGGCATTTGCTACTTAGCCTTTTCTTTTTTTTTTTAAGCCTACTGTTTTCTTTCCATTTGCAAAATCCTCTTGATTTTCATTTTCTCTCACTTCTTTTCAGATTATGTTACATGGTTGAAATAGTGTACTGAACCATCAAATGGATAATGGCCAGATATTTTCATTTGGACAGATATTTTCATTTGTTTTATTTTAATTTAACATCATTCCTCTTCTTATTTATTTACTGTCAAGTTTCCATTAATAGTGCAAATTATGTTTGCCTATTTTACTAAATTCTCTGCCTCTGCTTAATACATCTTGACCTGTGCTATTTACTCACGTGCTTATCTCATGTAGAATGTGAGCAATCATTACTGCAACTATCTGTTAAAAGCTGGAAGTAGATAAAGGTGTGGGATTGCATTCTAATTTAAGAACATCCCAAAACAAGACAAAAGATGCTTTTTGTGAGTTTGGCAGTGGGACCGCATTCATTTTCACATACATTACTGCCTTTCTCAGGCCAGCCCTTAATGACTCTTCTCCTTTGTCTCCCATGTCATGTATGAAGCGATTTGCATGTTGGTCTGTTCAGTTCCCAGCTCTGCCTGGTGTCTGAAAGGCTATTTGATGTCATGCTGTGATTTGTGTTATTTCTAATGTTTCTTTTTTAGTTTGGTGTTTCGTAGCACTTTCCTGTGTGTTACTGCAGACTCTGGGACCCTGGACCCACGGACCAAATTTTTTCTGCTAGTGTACACTTTGGGTCTCTTTATATTTGTCCTTCATCTATTCTGTCTAGTGACTACTTTGATGTCAGTTTTGAGGAGATGTGATCACGCTGCCTCATGATACCAAGAATGTAGATTACCTAGTGAGGAACATGTTTCCTGAAAAAGCTGTCATCAGTACGAGTCTGGAATACCCTCCCTTTTTTATTTATTTTTTCCTCTTTGATCAGAGAAATAAAATAAAGTTTCAAACTTCTCGATCCTTAGGGGAGTTTGAAATCTGACCTGCTGGGGTGATGTCTTCAGTGAGATTACTGGTCTAAGTGCTGATCATGTAACAGTTGCCTGACTGATGAGCAGTTGCTGTTTATCTTTTAGGAGACAAAAGGAATTCTTTGGTTTCATTTCATTCTTGGTAGCCTTGAGTTGACACATAAATGTGCCAATATTTACCCAAGAATTTGTAACAGAGTTAGAGTGAAGCTGCGGTTGCAAGTTGTTGACGATGTTTAGGAAACAATCACTGTATTGAAAACGCAGTGACACAGCAAGATGAATAGTAATTTTATTACCTGCAAGCAATCTACTGTAGTGTTTTATGCATGTTCGTTAAGTTTTTCCTTTGTTCACTGTTAGTAGTCCCTAACGAGCACCTTGGGGTCAGTGCTCCTCCAAGACATATTAGGGCTCCTCACAGCGTGACTGGTGTTCTCCTCGCTCATGTGCTTCAGAGCTGTTTCTAGGCTGGCTGCAGACCCAAGGAGGAAGCTCAGGTCTGCATGTCTAGCTTCAGCCATTTATTTGCAGTTTAGGACAACAATGAGGAAAAACACAAGCGAGGAAAAAAATTGGATTTTTAGAGTGCAACTCTAAGGTCCCACCTATGTTTGATTTAGCAGCAAAGCCCTTTGAAGAGGTTCCCACCTTCTCCCAATCCATCCTTGTCGTTTGTCACAGTTTTCCACCTGTCAGTTCTGCTGATGCAGCTCTCTGCGGGAATGCAATCTAAACCTTTTGGGAGGAAAAGAACAGGTCTTTAATGCGTGAGTCACGTTACAGTCCCTAAAGTGCCAGCATTCAAACAGCCAAGGGTGTAAAATACAGCACAGGGCTGGGTGTCCAAGGGCAGAGGCAGCCAGGTAGGTCTGGGAGTCAGAGCCCTGCCACGGGTCTGTATTGTGAATCCAGCTCTGAATACACGACTTACCAAGTGCTGTCTGTTCTCTTCTTAGTATGGAAACAATATTTCAGTACAAAAGTTGCTCACGGTGCTGCACTTCCCTCTTTGTTCATAGGCACAGTGATGACACCAAACTACATAGACTCAAACAGTCTGAGCGTTGCCCCGTGGTGTGACTGCAGCAACAGCGGAAACGACATAGATGAATGCGAGAAATTTCTGAATTTCTTCCAGGACAATACATGCCTTAGTGAGTACAAAATTAGATGTCTTTAAATATGTTTCAGCATGTTTACCAGAATTTCTTTACCGTTTAAGTATGTCGCGTTACATCGAGGCTGTCTCTTTGCGCTTTGTAAGGCACGGTTCTGCTGTAGGTGTAAGAATTAAACAGATGAGCAAATATGCCTGATACTGTGGTTTATGGCAAAGATTGCAAACATGAGAAGCTCTTGGAAAAAAATTCAAATAACAAATTTGTGTCCAATAGAAATATGTTTACAACACAGATCATGTTCGGACCCAAAAAGTCAGGCAGCATCTGTACCAAAAAATTGCACCACCTAAGGGGCTTCTGTATAATTTTAGAACTTCATATAAAAAAGACATGTAGTTTATGATATGAAGGATTTGCTGTAGGTAAGTATAAATTGGATTGTGTTTGCAATTTATAGCCAAGCTTCAGGTTTTTTAGGCTGCTTGATCTCAGATGCCTGGTTTTAACACAGGTCTGACTGGTACCTATTTTCAAGATTTTGTTAAATTATTGATTTTCTTTTTCAGTCAAACTCACTTCCAAATTAGGGACTATTATAAAATTCAGAATGGCTCAGTGGAGTCGATTTTGGCAGGTTCTCTTTTCAAATTTCCTGTCTGCCTGGAGCAGCATAATTGGATGATGTGCAGCGTGCATCAGAGTTTTAATTTCAGATAAATGAGGAGACCAAAAGAGCTTGGCTTCCCTAGCCTAGCAGAATAGAAGTTGAAAGGATACGTGATTGTTCTTTGAAATTGCATTAGAGGGGCAAGCCCAGGGAGGGAAAAGGATTACTTAACCTAGAGGACAATGTTGGCACAAGATCAAAATTGGAGGTGTCGGCCATACGTATTTAGGCTCGAAATTGGAAAATTTTTAACCATCAAACTAAAGTTAAGAAATAGGCTTCCAGCAGTAGTTCTGAGGGTAAAAAGTTTTTACTGGTTTCAAAAGTCAAGTTTCATTTGGCTTATGAAAAGAAGCCTGTATCATTGCTTTTTTCAAAAATAGCGAATGAACTTGATAATCCAGACTGTCCCATCCAGCCCTATATACTTGAGCTAATGCTAATGCAGGTTCAGTCTGTATTTTAGTATAGTGGTCTGAAAATCTCTGTTGGCAGCTTCTCAACAGGCAGCATGTTGTGAAGACATGGGGAGGTTTGTGTAGAAAAAGTGAGTGACTTGAGTTGGTATTTGATACACTATATTTTAAGCTTTGGAAGAATGAATCAATTGCTCAAGATAATTTAACAAAACAACCCAGAAAATAATTCAGGCTGTGATTAGGTAAAAGTTAATAATATAGTATCAAAACTTCTTCAAAACTAATGGGACTGGCATTTATATATGCTGCAATACATCAGATTTTATTCATTTGTGAATGTATTAATTGCTAGAATGTTACAGGTTCCTTTTAGAACATAAAGACAGAGTGATCCCCTGTCCTTTCTTTTGCTATCAGTATAAAATCATTAATGAAGACAAATCAAAGACATTAGAGGTTACTGTGAGACAAATTATAGTCATCCTAGCTGTAAGAGATGTCTTCTTCATGAAGAAATTAAAGTTTTTTCTGGTTTCATAAAAAGTTTTTTCTCTTACAGAAAATGGGGAAAGTTCTGATTTTTTTTTTTAATTGTTATTGTCCTTAATGGGCCTTACAGTGCCTGAAGAAAATGTCATTTGTTTATTGGATGAGATTAAAATCCCTCCTACTTTTTTTAGACCAAACAAAAATCCTTTTTTCACAATGGGATGAAACTAGGAATTTTTTACTAAAGTATATTTCCCCTTCAAACTGGAAAATAAACAAGTGATTTGGGGCATTTACAGAAGATATGGAAAACTTAGCTTAAATGTTTATTCTATATTGAAAGTGGAATAGCTGAGACTGTACCCTGAGGGCCAGGGGGCTCAGAAAGCAGGAGACCCATGATCCCATTCATACTGAGCTCCATGTGGAGCTGGGATATGAAGCCGAGTTTTCCATGTCCCCCATACACACCTGAAATCCTGGTCCTGTGTGCACTTGCCTAGAAGCTCCCCTCTAGAGCTGAAAAGCCTTTTGCAACAGATGGTAAGCTGAAACTAAAGTGGAAGTTTTGATTTCCAAAAGTGGATGTGAAAATTCAAGTGAAAATTCCGGTCTGTTTTAACAATTACTCCCAATAAAGACAAAAATTGTACTGTCTATCTGTTCAAAGGATTTGCGCACATGTGTTTTATACTGCAGTAAAAAGAGTTGACAAGTAGGAGAAAAAGCATAAAGCACTGAGTTAGTTAATAAAAATTATTGAGAGGACCTTTATTTGAGCAGTTAGACACTTGAAGCACCTCCTTGCAGTCATTATTTTTTTTGAAATATGTATGAAAATTATATATTAAAATACATATTTAAAACATCTGTTTGAAATATTACAAAAATATGAGGAGGAATGGAACACCTCTCCTATGAGGGAAGGCTGAAAGAGTTGGGGATGTTAATCCTGGAGAAGAGAAGGCACTGGGGAGACCTTATTGCAGCCTTTCAATATTTAAAGGGGGCTTATAAGAAAGATGAGGACACACTTTTTAGCAGGTCTTGTTGCGATAGGACAAGGGGTAAGGTTTTGTACTAAAAGAAGGTAAATTCAGGCTAAATACAAGGAAGAAATTTTTTACTCTGAGGGTGATGAAACCCTGGCACTGGTTGCCCAGAAAGGTGGTAGATGCCCTGTTCCTGGAAACATTCAAGGTCAGGTTGGATGGGGCTCTGAGCAACCTGACCTATTTGGAGATGCTCCTGCTCATGGCAGGGTGGTTGGACTAGATGGCCTTTAAAGGTCTCTTCCTACCCAAACTATTCTATGATTCTATGAATCTGTCATAAAATCATAGAATATCTCTAGTTGGAAGGGACCCATAAGTATCATTATGGTGGTGCAACTTCCCCATTAATAAATTCTGAATTTCTGATAAATCTTAACTGTGTTAAATGTTTCCATCTGCAACAATCACCAAGTAGGAGTCTATGAAATAATTAAAGAAGATTAATTGTAAAGATCGCTTTTACTTAGAAAACTGAAAGGATTGTATATGTTTCTGTGATCCTTCTTGCAATAATGGAAACAAAGAGTTACAGTTAATTTAGAAGCCATAGGAAAATACTGCTTTATTTATTGCCTTATTCATGTAAAACCAAGAAAAATATCATTCCACTCTTCCCACTTTGTCTCCATCAACCCAGCTGATTCTTGTGTCTTTTACAAATTCTTCTCTTTGCATGTTGCAGTTCTAAGAACTAATATCAGAATAAAATACATCTTTTTTTTTTTTTTAGATGAGAATTAAATGTAAATTATTTTATAAGGCAAGGAATACCACTGAGAAGAAGTATTAATAACTTCCACATATTAGTCCCCAGTGAAATTGTTTGATTTCTTGTACAAAGAATTTGAAATAAGAAATCCCTAAATCCATGTTGAATCCCTAAAGACCTGATTAAAACTGTTTTTCTATTTGTTTATAAAAAACCCCAACCAATTTATTCTTGCCATAAACACACTCTTTAATCCCATGAAACTATGATAAGCTTTTTAACTTTTATATTCTAAAGTTTTAGTTTAAGTATGCTTCCCTCACCTAATTATGCAGATTTTGATTGAAAACTGTAAGGAAAAGATTGTCTTAGTTAAACCATTTTTTAGTTACAGGCATATTAGTTTTACTGCAACAAGCTGTAGAAATAAATTAATCTTTTGCCAGCTCTCTGTTTTTAGTTTCCTATGTAACATCACCTCCCTGAATTAGGACATAACATTGAAACTGTATTTTAAATCTTAAAAGTGAATTTTTGAGGCTTTTGGATGGTAACAAATATGATTACAGTAAGTCCTAGAGCTTCTGTCAAGAATTACTGGGAACATTACAAAGAGGAGGCTGCACCAGATAATTATGTGACCCCAGACTCTCAGTTCATGTTTCTGATATGTTCAAAATTAAGACACATTTTTCAGCGTAAAAATTGAATTTCTATAAATATGCATTTTCAGTGGAATAATAATAGCAGTGATTAAAAAGTCAGTTCTGCATTCTGCTGTTTGTTTAGGAGTAGAAAATTGCCTGTGATTTATTTTTACAGAAAATGCAATTCAGGCCTTCGGCAATGGTACTGATGTGAACGTGTGGCAGCCGATCTTACCAGTACAGACCACTACAGCCACAACTACAACAGCTTCCAGACTTAAAAACACAGGTTCAGAGACCACCAACAATGAAATACCCACCCACAACGATTCACCAGCATGTGCAAACCTGCAGGTAAGAGAGTCATGTACTTGTTGCAGTGCATAAATAAAAGTTTTTCATAGATATGTATTCTGCATAAGTAGATGCCTGCTTAAATTGGAATATCTCTTTATGCCCAGGTTGTAGTTACGATCCAGATATATTACTCTTATTTTAAATCAAAAACTGCATATTTCAAAGTGGTCTTTATTGCCTCTCTGACTCTGAAACAGGGCACAGTATTGAATTTGTTATCACAGGTTTAGATATGAATGTGCCACTCTCCAGTCCCTGCCAGCATATGTCAGATTAAATTAATACCCTGAGTAATCCAAATGCAGTGGGAACTCTTAATGTCAGCTAGCATGTCCTGCTGCCTCCTTTCTTATGTTATTGGCAGTAAATTTAAGAGGTTTTTTGGCCGAGTAGGTCTAGATATCAGAGAATATGTGTTGCTACAAACTACATGGTGTAGAAGCTGGACAAAGATAGAAGCTGTTTTGAATCAGGTACTTTCCTGAGCTGGGAGTCAAGGTCGTGAAGTCGTTTTGGCCAATGGCTGTAGCGATTTTTTTTGACATTTCAATTAAGCTCTTCACGGTGCGTCATTGATTCTGGGTTTAAAGAGGCTTGTCACTTGCTGAAGGGTGTGTGCAGCTCTTAGAAAGTTTGAAGAGCTTGGGCAGGAGACAACTGCAAAATCGAGGCAGGAAAGTGGTAATAGGAAATGTGAGATGAAAACATCCTTAGGGCAGGGGTTATAAAAATTTCTGGTGGTCTGCACTCAAAATTAGGTAAGGGTTAGATGAGCTTGGCCTATTTATTTTTGTCTTACAGAAGGAAAATTGCTATGTGACGCAAATGAAAGTGTCCAAGTTTTAAGGTCTCATCTGGTATTATGATACTTCTTTTCTGGATTGCCAAACTCCTCCACACTCATAGCTTTCACATTTCACTTACTTTTAAAAAATTGATTTTATATTCTTTGCATTAAACTGTATCAAAGTTTCCATGTACACTAAAATGGACAATTTGTTTCCCTCGGAAATGTATTTTGCTTCTTAATTTTTCCTGCACCACTCTCACATCTTCATCCTTTCCTGGTTTTTCCATTTATTTTGCCTTAGCTCATTGCATATGAATTAACATTTATTAGAGGCATTATGGAGTCACAAAGTGTGGGGTTAATGGTAGGAGGTGTTGAGCTTAGGTCCTTCTGGTTAAATCTGGTTTTCGTACCTCTGCATTCATTATTTGTTAAGCTCTGTAAGTTATTGATGAAGGGGAGATAATATTTCTGTATGGTCACTTGACCAAATAGAATATGCTAAAATGTTATGTAACCTTTTAAACCTGTAACTTGGCACATCTTATATTTAAATCAAGACCTTGATGGGATATTATTAATTCACTTCATGTTACATTAAAATGTTGTTTTATGGGAGCACGCTCTCCTTCAGTGCTTGTACAGTCCCCTATAGAGTAAGGCCTCCAGATGCTACCAAAGTACACATGATAAATAATGAACTGAAGAAATGGCAAGCGATCACAAATCTCATTGGATTCAGTTTGATTTGCAAATGTTCCTCAAGGCTGAATAGATGTTCCAGTATTTTGAAAATTAATGAAGTTCTATCTTGTCCTTGCTCCTGTTACTCTGGCATTTTGAAGTCACATCCCACGTGCGTTTATCAGCGCTGGTTTAAAGCTCTGTTACAACTTCAGGTGCACCCCTGATATACTTGACACAAGACGTAGAGGTCTGTAGGAAAAACAGCTTCTTTCAAATAAATGATCTCTGCTGTTTTGTAGAAACTATAGATAAGTTTGCACTGAAAGGTCACTGAAGTTACGTGAGTCAAGTAGTTTTATTCTTGTGAAATACAACATTCTGGGGCTTGCTACTTCCTTGTGTCAGAACTGGAACATGAAGAGCAAAGCTCTTATATTTTAATGTATTTTTTTTAAAAAAAAAACAACTTATGAATAGAACCAAAACAAGCCCACAATTTTTTAAAAAGAAACCTGTGTTTGTTGGACAGTATGGTGCCACTTTGCATGTGGGACTTAAACCGCAATGCAAATTTTACAAAAGAACTGGAGGCATTCATATCGCTCTTGGAGAAGGGTATTCATTCCAAGGCTCTCCTCCCATGAAAAATATGCCTTTGTAGTATTTTCAAAACATGAACTAGTACGACCAAAAGCAATCTGAAGGGCTTTGTTGTGTGCTTAGCAGTTGAGCTGAAAGGTTTCAAAAAGGCAATATAGCCTAAACGCTGTGAAAAGTCAAATTAAAAGCATTAGTCTCAGCACAGAAAGACAATGGCAGAGAGGGGATAAGGAAATGATCACTGAGATGCTACGTGGCTGCATATCCTAGTTAGCTGGTTTAAAAATAGGGTGAAGGAAGAAAGAGCAGGAAGTGATTGATTAGTATAAATTGCCATAGAAATAAATACAGTAAGGGAAGAAAGAGCAGGAAGTGATTGATTAGTATAAATTGCCATAGAAATGAACAAATACTAACCTCCTGGGGTTGCAAAATACGGGGCACTAACCCAATCTGCCAAGAGTGTTGCTGGCTGAACAGTTTTTGATACATTTTTTTTTCTGACTTGTTCAGAATGGTTGTATGAAAAGCAAGAATACGCTCAGGGTTTTGTCGCTGTGCCATGTTCTTCTGCACACATGCAAACCTGGGACTGGGAAGGGTTGTGAATGCTTAAAGAAAATAATGAGATACTCTTTGTTTACCTGTACTCGATATTTATTTCAAATAGCCCTTGAAGGTTTGGACTTTGAAATAATTTTTTTTCAGTCATGCTGTTTAGAAATTGTTCTTCATTTCAATTTACCAAGACTGCAAGAATTTAAAGTTTTCCCATTATGGTGGTATTTTCTTATTTCAAATCAATACAGAGAAATATTGATTTCTAATACATATGCTTATTTTATGTTTAGTTTTAATTTAATTTTAAATTATTTTTATTTTATGTTTATGCTTCTTTTATGTTTTCATATGCATGGATTTGTGTAATATACTCTTTCTTTCTTTCCCTAAATTAAATCAGCACTCCAGCTTTGCTAGGAAGATGCTTAACTTCATCAAGCATCATATAAACTCTTCTACAAACCTAGCTTCTAACAAAGTTTGCTAAACACAGAGAGTAAATAGCAGTTAGTTTATACAAAATTCTGAATTCAAGCATTGAATTCAAGCAAGGTGCTTGACAGCTTGAAAAGGATCCTAGCACCACTTAAAAATAATTTATAAAATATTGTGAACAAAAAGAGGGTGAATGCCAACAGTGTTCTCCTTATGCAGGCATATTTTATTAAGTAATTGCCATCCCTATCTTTTTTTTTTTTTGATTGCTTTGCTCTGATGTTTTCTATTTAACTGACATATTTGTTCATCCTTCATTCTCAATTGTAACTTGTTTTCAGTAGGCCAGTCAAAAAATGGTTATGGTCTTTCAGTCTCATGTTCTACCACCGCTGCTTGAACCGTCATGTTGGATTATTTGAAAAGAACAAAAGAATGAGTTTGGATGTGTACTCACACCATGTATTCTTCAAGAAAAATGCTGGTTTTGCATTTAGGAGAGACACATGGAACTGAAAGATGGTAATGAAATAAACTCCAAGTGATAGATTAGACAGGATTAGACAAATTGTTACTCCATCATCATCAGAGATAAATAAAAAACCTAAGATTTTCATACTGGGTTTGCTGTAATATTTTAGAGGACATTTTGCAAGGGACAAAAATGATAGAAGTCAAGATGGTTAAGGACACTTAAATCTAAATTTATATATCGAAATCTATCAGCTCCTTAGCTAGTTCTGCACTTTGTTTTCTCATGTTTGTTATAAATGTCTTGCTCCAGTTAACCTTAGTTCAGCATTCAGAGAGAATTTAAAGTTTTTCTGCTTTTGAAGAAGTGTGAGCAGTGGGTACATGTAATTGAGACACATGGCCCTTCAGGCTGAAGGCAAGTACTTTTCAGTCAAGTCCAGTATGTGAATGACTTTGTTCTCTCAGCAGCAAAATTAAAAAATTATGAGATAGGAATTAAAGAGCTCAGACATTTTGTGGGGAACAAGGAGGAAAAGTGAAATCTAGAGACTTAAATATGTTGATTCTTTCTATTTACATGTAAGATCAGCGAGTGTTTAGAATAGACATGGGTCATATCACAAGCTGTTCTTCCACAAATCCACATAACTCCACATAAACTTGGGACTTTAAAAAATATCTATTATGGTGAGTTTCAGGACAAGAACAGGAGACAGTGCTCGCAGTTCTCTGGGGAGACTAGGACTCAAACATGACTCACAGGCTGAAAATGACCATGCTTTTCCCTTGTAGGTCTGTTCTGTTGCAGATCTTCAGCACTTTGTAAGGATCTGCTAATCTGGTGTTTGCAGTACTGTCTGTAATTAATGTAGCTTCCTGTGTGCTAAATATTATTATTATAAAGCATAGTGTAGGTGTTTGGAGAGGGTTAAAAGCATCAGCATAGTGTTCTGAGGATCAAGACACAGCGGGTGTGGAGCTTCAGGGCTGGTAATTGGGTGGTGGGTGAAGGTAAGCAGGAACCGCGGGCAGCATGTAGGTGTGTTGTTGATGAGGGGACGGTACATCTGCTGAGACTTTACTCTGGAATAGAGACAAAGGGAACTTGATTTATCCCCTGTGGACCAGTATTAATTCGAGACTTTACTCTGGAATAGAGACAAAGGGACCTTGATTTATCCCCTGTGGACCAGTATTAGTTCGCCCATATGTCTGGCACCCTCTTCTCCCCATCCCTTCCCACAGCCTGTGATCTTTCTGTTTCTTTTGTGAAAACAAGTCCTTTCAAATGCCCCGTTTGCTTTGTCCCTTGGGAGAAGTTGTACTTGGACCTCTTCCTCCAGGCATTGCAACTAAGCAGAAAGTTATAGTCTGGGGCAAAAGATGGACAGGAATATAAAACTCCCAATGCTGTGCCTGAACAAAATAAAAAAAAAAAAAAATAGAAAAAAGAATATTGACTAAATGTTTCAAATGAAAAGATTTAAATTTACCTCCTGTAGTTCCAGGATTAGCTGACATAATGGGGTCAGCCTGCTGGTACAAGTGATTTACAGGACACCTATTGGCAGATTTTCTTCTGAAAAAGCAACATCTTTAATTTGCTCCAGTAGCAATTCCGTTGTACCTAAGGAAGTCTTGAATGCTTTGCATCTTCAGAGTAAAATCTGACAGCCAGGGATAATTTCAAGTTTCATCTTTAATTTTATACTCCTAATTTGGGGAGCACTGAACAAAATTCTGTGTTTTACCAAAACAGAGACAGTTTTGTCCACTGATTTCATCGACATTGATTTCAGCAAAGTTAATCCTTGTTTGCTTCAGCACCATGCTGGAGTGGGTCCTCAAAAATGTGGGAGTATAAAATTCCCTGAAATTGTATGCATTTACGACACGTCTGTTGCACTTTTCAGACAGAACCAGAGAAGGTCAGTCAGGTCACCCTGAGCGAGGGACGGGTTTGGGGTTTCGATCTGTATGGCAGTCTTGGTGCTCACAGGCAGGGAAGAGATCAGCACTCCACCAGCATTCCTGTGCCAACAGTGGACCTCAGTGGCAAAGGGCTGCTTTGCAGTGAACGTATATATAGATATGTACCCATGGTATGATCATGGAGACTGCTCCGACTCGGAGCAAGGCTGAGCTTAGGTTCATCACCATCTTTGCCAAAGACTTTCAGGACCACCCAAGATGGATCATTTTCAAGCTTGTTGAAATCCTGCTGAAGTTAAAAGATCCGATTAATACAGCTGATTAATTTCAAAGTACAGGGAGTCTTGCACCTCTCTTTTGAACATCAAAGGAACAGTTTGAGGATGTAGCCAAGTATCATACCCTATAGGCTCAGATGTATCATAGTGTCAGCGTCGCTATGAGACATCAGCCATCAGTAGTCAGTAGGAAATTGTTCTCATTTACCAGCCTTGGTTGAACTTCTTAGTTGAATACCGGGCCCCTTGCATGATCAGTAATCATTTGTGGAGTAAAATACAGGCTAAAACACTCTCACAGTGTAAGTCAGCACATCTCTGGTGTTACCATCAGAGCTTCACAGATGTACACTGATTAACAGCCAGTCTCTTTCGCATGTACAGCCCTCTGTGAGACTGGACCTTGTATTTAATGATCAGTACTCTGATGAAACACTCTTAATGTTGGAAGTCAGGTGTAATAAAATTCTGTTACTGAAAGACAGCGCAGTGGTTTATTTTGCATATTAGAATTACAGTTTAAATTATGGGGTTTAGATTAGCATTCTTTTCATTATACCAAAATATTGTGCATATATACTGCTGGAGAGAATAATACTCTGGAATTATTTCATCAATGATAAAATATTTTACAGTTCATTTAAAAAAAGTTTTAATAGTCTGAGCATCTTTAGTGTATTATAATAATACAGCGCTTTATAGCAGACAGTAAAACTCCAGACTACAGTTTTAGGAATCATGCAATTTTGTTTTATAGTTTAATAATTGTTCAATTGAAAATGAGTATGAGGTTACTAAAAACCAATTTAATGACTTACAAAAATACAACTTTATTAAAATGTGCTACACACCTTTAAAGAAAATTGAAATTTCTATGGACAGATTATAGTTTTTGTCCTCAGAAAGAATTTTGCAAATTATTGCTACTAAAAGCAGATGTAGCATTTGCAATGTTCCCCTAAGCCACAGTTGTTTCTACATTTCACATTGGTATCCTTTTATAGGAATACCCACAAAAATACAAAGTGCTAGAATAAACCGGAATCAGAAAATTGGATCACATCAGATAAGCCAAATCAAACTATTCATAGCCCGTGTTATTACTTTATGTGGTTCTTCATCATACTGAAGGCATTCCAAATGTCAGCCAATTTTAGTTCTCAATCAAATATCTAGTCCATCATGTATTTCCCTTTCAAAACAGATAGCTCACTATAGCCTGCAAAAAAACAGCCATAAAACAGAGTACAGTATTATAATTTAATTTTAAGGCATAACAACTACTAATAAAAATTCTAGGTCATTGCACTGTGATGGTAGATGTTTAATCATATTGTCTTTGGAAGTATAGTTCATAATATATGGTACGTTTATGGGACTTGACAAAGTGCTTTCTTTAAGGCATACAGTTTGCTGTTGCAAATACTTGGTTTTTGCCATGACTCTGCTTCCATTTCCACTTGTCCAAGTGCAAGTAACTCTGGTTATGCCAGCAGGCTGGCCCTGTTGCAAAACAAGAACAGGCAAAAGCCACCATGCCACCAGGGTTTCTAATGGAAGGAGGAACAAGAATAGAATCCTTGAAATCATTAGTACTTTTTTATTTTAATAGGAATAGCTTGCAGGAGTCCTACTTACAGACCAGACTCCCATCATCCCAGCTGTTCCACAGGCTCATAATGAAATGCTACTTCTGACCTTAAAAACCCAATGAATTACAGTTAACTTCTGTGAAGCTACAATATCACCTCACAGCCTTTCTTTATTCTGAAAACCACATAGTGTATTTGAGTGCTCTAGAAACAATAAATATTTTACTTTTATAAACCATGTTAATGTACTACGTTATCCTCAGAAAGTATATCCACAGAGATAACGTGAGGAAAACCGAAGTAAAAGACTGGTACTATGTCAGATAATTGATGCAGTTGTCAATACAGAGATGTTTATTTCTGAAGTATGAAGATAGCTCGGCAGTTGCCAGAATAGATCAAAACTTAACAAATAAAATCTTTCTTTATCAATTCTGCCATATTTGCAAAGAATTGCTAGTTGCTAGGCAAGCAAAAGGACTTCAGAAGATTTTTATAATTGAAATGTATTTTTATACACTGTTATTGAAGCAGATATTGATGTTTTTGTTTTGTAGTGTGACAGTTTAAGAAAAATGACAGTGTGGAGGCTAAATAATTTTGGATAGTGAAGCATTTTAATCACAGATGCATACAGTTTTACGAATTACATGCCTTCTCCATCTTGTAGGGGGATGGTGCAGAAGGGGTGAGAAGTCAGGGGAGCAGCATAGCAATTTGTTGCACAACCTCCTCGTTCCATGGGGGAGAAGACTCACTCCCAGAGGCGTCGTGCACAATCCTGGTGCAGGGTCATGAGGTTTCCCTCCTTGCTTGCCCTGCTCCCTGAAATCCCCAGGGGTTGGAGAGATGGTCTCAGATACTGAAGTAGTGTTGTGGAGCTGCCCACCCCAGAGTCTTTTCCCAAAACCTTTGTTCCCTGGTATTCTTACGAGTCCTTGGGTACATGAGTGGGTAGAGAACAGCTCGTGGATGATTACTGTGTACAAATTGGGCTATAATTCTCTGACTTACTGTCACCCTCATTGGCTCTTGCAGGCTGCTTGTTGCAGACATTTCTGGAGACTTCTGTGTTTCTTAATAACCAAGAGGTTGTTTGCGTACATCAGCTATCTATTTCCTAGAGCACAGCAAGCCTACTGTTCTTTGGGACAAGTAGTTGATCACATTCTCTCTACTGCTACAGCAAAGTGTTGATTAAAGTTCACTGTCTTACGCTCACAGCTCTGGTGTATTTTCAATCCAAAATAATCTTAAAGAAGGTAAGACTTAGGTAGTGTGCAGAAGCCACTGCCCTGTCGTGGTAGGTCCTGAGCAGGTATCAGGCAAATAGAGTTTCCACAAGGCTCAGGAGCCTTGTGCACATGTTTAATTGTCTATTTCTTAGTAGTTTCAAGTGTTTGGACTGCTTTGTTGCTGGTTTTAGCTGAATCATTATGAAGAATATAGTAGAATTAAAGCATTTGAAGAGGATGTATGAATTTGAGTACTCCAGCGCTCAGAAAAGTAGAAAGGATAACCTGATGTTACCCACTGGATGAAAATGGCCTTGAAGGCATTTGCCATATTCTGTCCTTTTATGCATCTTGCAGAACATGCCAATTGTGGAATTGGATGTGGCAGCTTTGTTCATCTTCTTATACTCAGTCTTGTGGCAACATTACTTTCCCTGGCACAGAACTGTAACCTTTCCTCTGGAGGCCTAAACATCTCTGCAGTACCAGCAAAGAAAATCACACTGCTTTTAGAGAGATAGATTCCCTTAAACTCATACACAGATAGCAGCTCTGAACATGAAGACCTTTTTTAAACACTTTCCTGTACTCTTGGAAATCTTCCCTATTAGAAATAATAGAAATTCAAGAAATATACTATTTTATAGTGGAGGAAAATTCCCCTTCGGGAAATGAGAACCAAGACTAGTTCTGCCTATTTATGAGACTCCCTAGTACTGCCTATTTTTGTTACACTATTATTCTCAATTTACTGGCCAATCTCTTCCATCTCTGAATCCTCACTTCCAGTTAACCATTAGTCTCTATTAAAACCTTTTTCTGTCTCTCCTTTCTTTATATTTCGTGTGTGTGTGTCCGTTCTTCTTGTAGATCTGTACTGTAATCTTTGGGCACTCAACTGCCTCATAGACTTACTCTGGTGTAAAATTTATCAGTGTACATTTTTCTATATTTCCTCTAATGATATAATGGCTAAATGCAGATTCAGGGAGAAAAAAAGACTGCACAAGACTGATCAGGAGGGATGTTAAGGGATGTTGAGCCTCTACAGAGGTGACAGGAGGAGTCACCATGCCGTCACTGGCTTGGCTGCCTTGGAAGCTCCAGTGGAGAAGGGGGAAGGAGCTGGGGATTGTGGCCATACTGGGGTGCAATTAACAGAATGGAGTAGATCTGTATTTTGATTTGGGAAAAAATTCTGAGGCAACCCTGCTTCCTTATCCTTGATTAAAGAGGATACATTGCCTTCCTCTGCCAACAGCAAACCCAAGTACATGCAGTACGTTTACGCATATAAAGTCATTTGAGTCTAAAGAGGCAATCACACTGCCTAATCAAATTCTGCTTTTGTTTATACACTTGTAAAAATGAAATAACTCTACAGTTGTGTACACTGGAATTATCCCTTAAGTGTACGTTGTAATTACCAATTTCTCCTTACATATATACGCATCATTCTTTGATGTTTCTATGTAACCCATAAACTACTGTTCTTAAATAATGAACTACCCAGGCTCACAGTTATCATGTGGCAGATATGATCAAAAGCATTTCAGTGGTAATCAAAAAGATTTTTTAGGAGTAGTTTCTTCCTTGTAAGCAGCAGCAAATGAAATATAGAAAAGCCCAATGGAAATTAGAATACAATAATAAGTAATCATTCTAAATCATACATTGGTGACAAGGCAGCATAGCTGCAAAAATATTATAATGTGAAAGAGCTCAAATTTGGAAGGTTTTCCATAACATGCCTAAATTCTTAAAGTAGTCAAGTTTATAGGACAGAAAATGAAAAACAGCCTTTTTAAGCAAATTGGCTAACATATACTCTTAATAAAAAATTAATTGCAGCAAAACATCTAACAGAAATATATTTTTGTTCTACTTTTAAACTCTCTGCTCATTTTACTCATAGTCTTCACTGTACATTAGTAATCAAATACTGGTAATAAATCACACCCTTTATCTCCTACTTACTTTTTGTCCCTATGACTCCTAATCAGCTGTCTTACCCGAGTAATAGATCTCTACTGTACCCTCAAACTACCTGCTCTACAGCAGTTTTCAACTTGCTGTTGAGTTCCAGAACATGAGATGCTGTCACCCATTTCAGTTCCTTTCCCTTCAAAATCGGTAGGAGTTCAAAAAGTTTATTTTAGTCTGTACTTTGGAGGAGAGCCTAACTGTTTCACACCAAATTGTAGTTCTAATCAGTGGATTTGGCCTAATAATCCCACCTCAGGTTAAGCCCTCCTGTGTGCTTAGCTGTTTCTGTGAGCCACAAGTAAACAGACTGACTGTTGTGCATAATGCAGGGTATTTTTTCATAGGTTCACTCAGCGTGTGTCCTAAAGAATTATAGGATTATCCTCCCTCATGTCTTTCTTAAAACAGAATTAGGTATTCAGGGCAGTAATTTACTAAATGCTGCATTACATGGTAGTACTTTATTTTTCCAGCTTGACATTTTCAGAAGCCTCAAGTTACCTCTAATTCAAGGCAAGATAGGCATTACCACACACACATAAACATTTGGATGTACTGCATTCATGGTCAGATTTGAAATGTGTGCGTTCAAAGTTTTTATGTACATGGCAGGTAAGATGTGTACCAGGTAGGATCTAAATAGCTACCTGCAGTCCTAAGTACCTAATTTGTGCAGAGTTGGGTAAGCGGGCATATAAATTAAGTGTGCACAGAGGAAAGCAAAGCAGTGTTATATTCGTGTTTGCACAAATATTAAAAAGTTCTGATCATCAGTCTTTAGTATGTTTTTTAAAAATTGCTTCCCTCCTTTAGAAAAAAATAGTGCATTAAAAGTTGCATGTATCTGAGGACCATGATATAATGAATTCTATGTAAGTATGCTGCTCTGCACGCTTCAGTCACATGTGCACTGTAATTATCTGGTTGTGAGAGCGAATTTAGGGATCTGTTCCTGCAGGGAACTAACTGCCTATATACAATTTCAGAAGTCAAATGCAAATTCAGGAGGAAAAATTGCCCTTTTTTTATACTGATTTTGAACGTAATTAGTTTGACAAATTCTTGCAACTATCTGCGGAATCATGCTCTCATCAAAAGTTGGCTTAACCCCTATTACTTTTAATTAAGATTTCCTGATTATTCCTAAGTATTCAGTCACGGTTATTTGCAGATGAGAAACTCAGATTGTTACAGGCACAACTGAAAAGGTTTAGATAAAAAACACACACAGTCTATAGCCAGAGAACAGCTTAATGAGGATACTTAGGACGCATTAATTAAGCAGAGGCTTTTCACCTTCAGGCTGATGGCTCAGATACAATGTTGTATTTAGGAGCAGTACAACTCTTTGGTAAGTGCCCTTATTGAGAGAGCTCTGCTCTTTGGAAGCTGAACTGGTGGCCCTGGGTCCCCATCCCAGGGACAGCCCCTGAAATTGAGTCATGCTGGCTCACGTCAGCGTAACAGGGGCCTGGACTCTGATGTTTCATTAACATTTAAAGAGAGCAACTGGCAAAGTTGCAACTCCAAAATAATCTCCAAGCCAGTGAGACGCATCTGCTCCTATGTGCTCTGCAAGTCCTCGTCCATCATCTGCTGCCCTTTGTTATGTGCAAAGCCTGTTGTAGTGCAATTACGTTCATCCATGCACAGGGTATCAGAAATGTAATGTCCTGGGGTGTTCAAGTGGCCACTGGGTGTGAGCAGCACAGTGATACCCCAGATCCCTTTTAAGCACACTGCTCTCAAATACTAGAGAGGCTAATCCCATCTTGGCCACTGAAAGTGGCAGCTCTTCAACCCATTAAACTCACTTCTCTCATGCAGTGTCAGTGCTGGTGTGTATATGCAGCCTGCATATATACAATATACATTTATATACAGTAGACATAGTCTTCATTATACTCATCCCTCATCTCCAGTAATGCTTAGTTCTGACTTTCCACCCACTGGTCTGGAGGTAGGAGGAACACAATGTTGTTGCTGTAGTTGACACACACCCAGATGTATTTTTTCAGAATGCTTCCTCTTTGGAAACTTGATGACAACATATTGACACTGAAGCTTCCTAGTAAGACAAAGCTGATGCTTGTGAGTATTAGATGCATGAGTAGGTAGACGACAAAACACACCCCTCACTTGGTGCTGTTTTCTACTTGCCTCAGCTCGGTCCAGAACTATTAATAAAACTGTTATGCATTCAGGGAAATATTTGCTGCCAGCCATCGTCAATCAAGATTCTCTTCAGATAGCACTCTCAAGATGTTTTTCTAGGTGAAATCTTCTAATCTCTCTCTTGAGATGTTAAAATTTGGTAGCGCAGGGCACCTTCAAGATTTTTCTTGTAGGGTTTGCAATGGAATTAGAAAAATCTGAGGGTATAAGGAGGACTTGTCCCTTTTTAACAGAGGAGTTCATCTCCCAGAAAGGGAAATGAAGGGCATGGGGAAACATCCTGAGTGCTTTGCAACGTTATAAACCTATATCCCATTAATTCTTCAGTCTCTTTGATGAAGTGCACTGCCTGAGGTGCAAATTAGTGCCACTTTTGTGCATTGAACCTGTCCTCTTAAGAGAAGAAGTGCTCCAGAACCGCCTCCTCATTTCAAAAATACTACAGAATAGTTGTCAGTATTGACCTGAGCTAGATTAAACTAGCTACCTCAGAATATAAGGCTGTATATCCCATTAATAATCCCCTGAACTATCCAGTCTGCCACAACATAATACTTCAAAAAGTAGGCAAACTACTTACAATAAATCTTTAAAAGCTTCTTCCACTTCAGTGGAAACCTTACAATGGAAACCTTACAAAATATACTCAAAGTGATCCCGTTGATCTCCATTACTTGCATTATTAGCATTCGTCTCTGTTTGTATTTTCTGGCTTATTAAATGTAAACAGAAATGTAAGCCTTCTGTCCTTCTGTGAATGATTTTTGTGATGAAACAAAGCAGGATCACATCCTGTGAATACAATTTTTCATAATCTGATAATTATTTGCATAATCTGGTTATTATAGGCTCAGATTTGTTTTAATAGGGTTATAATTGTTAAACATTTAACATTCATAATACTTTCTGTGTCTAAGAAACTGTTTCAGTGATGGGAAAAAAAATTCTTAGTGCTTCTTACTGAGCTCAAATTTGAGGCCATATACGCAGATGATATTAGGGAGTTACTTTTCATTTTCACTTGCTGCTACCTGGCCAGTGGAAGGATTCCTGGGGGTGCACTGTGATCAGGGCCATGAAGAATAAGGTCAGGATTCTGCAGACTCCTCTTACGTGAGAATTTCTCTGCTTATTTGAAGAGCATCATTAATTACAGCGTAACTGTTGTGTGTGAGAGCATCGTGTTCGTGTAAATAATGGGTATGAGGAAGGGCACTATAACATCATCCGTTAAAGTGTAGGCCACTATAGTATAGCTCATTAAAGAGAATTAGTGTTAGGATTTCACTCCTAGTGTTTTTGAGAAGGGATAATTTTTCTCTCCTCCACTCACTTCAGCAAGGGAAGAATGAATGTAGGTGTTACATCAAACTCTCTTGCAAGTATTGAGTTTTAAGATCCATACTGCAAGGGCCTTTTAATAATGTTTAGGAAGCTGACAGGACAAACCAAGGTCTAGCTCAGCTAATGGAGATCTGTGGACAGGGACAGCTGGACGTTTATTTTTTTCAGTCATGACTTAAATCTGTTGAAACATATGCTTGTCGTAGAAAAATAAAATGTCAACAGTCAAGATTTTATGATATTAATTCAGTTTAAGAAATTAAAATGCTATCAAAATTTATTAATCAGGAGTGCTAACAGTGAATTTGAATCTCTTTCTACACAAGTATAATGGCATATATTCTAATGAAAATAAAAATTATTATAGACGCAGCTAGCAGCTATGCTTAAAGCTGAATTCTTACATTTTGCTTTTAAAAAAATCCTGTGTTCAGTGGCTTTGAACTTTGCCAGAACATTAACTATTGGGGTAAATTTTTTCATGTTATGTTTGTGGCTCTGGCTGAATTCCTGGGGAAGAGCTGCCTGTCAAGGCCACAGTATGCTATAGCCTGGTTTTGTTATAGACTCACCGTGGTAAATTTAATTGCATTATTTAAAAATAATCTCTCTGATATTTTTATCTGGAATGATATTTTCAGTACTAGAAAGGAACATTGATGTTGAGGCAAGTACTGTGGCAACTTCACTAAAATTTCAGCCCTGCCCATTCTGAGGATATGTCTGTGCACCTGCAGAATTCAGCTACAGGATTAGAGGAATGGGGAGAAAATGCTTTAAATTTTAATTTCAGTGGCACTTCTGGAGAGCAGGTTGTGGCAAAAATGCCAAATTCACCAATTAATGCAAATCACAGCTGTTCAAGACAGAATTATTTTAAAAGGAAAAAAAAATATCTCTAAATAATGCCATGATTTAATGCGACATAGTCACACAACTGGGGCTGTAAGGAAATGGGCTTGAAAAGTGTAAATAAGGCAGAGGAGGGGAGGGCGTAGCTGTATGACCGGCGCCTCAACGGAGGGGTGAGTTTCTTCTGCCTTTCTGTGTGAGGATACTTTAGTATCAGCAGCTTTGCTTTTGCCTCCCTGTAACTGCAGCGAGGCCACTTGTTATCTGCAGTGTTTTGAAAGCCTTTTAAGGCTTTCTGTGTTTTCTGTCTGCACGTAACCATGCCACTACTCACAACACGCACGCACATGTCCGTGTGGTTAATAAAGAGAAAATTCTTGAACGTTTGCAGTCGCTTAACCAAAAGCAGATGTTCATGGTCATTCTCTTGCCTTCCCTTTTAAAATTTATGAGTGAACGCGGTGCTCAAGAAACCAGCAATAATATCAGTTGCTTAAGGTTGGCATAGCAGGAGCAGAAGCATCCTGTAATGCTCAGCGCTCAAGGCTTCATGCAGGCTGGTGTTCAAGCAAGCTTGCCTGATCTTTCCTTCCAGCTGCAGAACCGGAGGACAGCAGCCCTGGTCCTGCTGCCCGAGTGCGGAGGCAACGTGTGACCTTGTTTTCTCAATCTCTTCCACCTGCTGGTGGCTGGGAGCTGGATGTCTCGCGAGGCCGACCGATGCGGCCAGCATCCCTACTGAGCTCCCTCCCTGCGGCTCTGCTCTTGGCCTTGGGAGGCTCCCAAGTGTTTCTCAGCAGAGAGTCCCAGCCACAGACCATCCTGTCATCTCATAGAATCACAGAGTGGTTAGAATTGGAAAGGACATTAAAGCTCATCTAGTTCCAACCCCCCTGCCCTGGGCAGGGACACCTCCCACCAGACCAGGTTGCTCAAAGCCCCATCCAGCCTGGCCTTGAACCCCTCCAGGGATGGGGCAGCCACAGCTTCTCTGGGCAACCTGTTCCAGGGTCTCACCACCCTCACGGTGAAGTGTGGTGCGAAAGAGAACGTGGCTGTGAGCAGTCCCTTCCAGCCTCCATCCCACTGGCAGGCACAGCTGGTGGCGGGAGATGCGGGGTGGATGCTCAGGAACCACATTACTCTACTTTTTGCCTCTTTTCAAGGCTCATTACAGCAACGCAGGCCCGTGCTGTTCTGGCTGAGCTGCTTTTAGTCCCCAAATAGCCACGGCTGACAGCTGCTCCGGAGTGTTTGCGGCACACTCCAGTGCACCACGTAGCCCGGTCTAATAGGGGAGGCAGGTACTTTGCCTGCTGCCAGGCAGAACAACTCTGTTTGCATATTCGGACACGCCAGGGCACACACTCCAGCCTGGGGAAGTGTTGTGGGATCTGCAGTTCTTCAATGGCTTACCTTTGTTCAAAATTAAAAGCTGAGTATGTCTCTTAACCGGGATTGTAATGGCTTTGTGTTCATGCTGCTTTTCTTTAGATGCTGTTCCGCGCGCCACAGCCAGATGCTACCTGTAACTGCTGGGTATGCACTGGGTTGATAGCTGTAGTGAATCACCAGGGAAATGGGTTTTAATAATAAAATCCCAAACAACTCGACTTTGGATTACATGGCTGTTCAGTTTTATAACTAGAGGAAAAAAAGAAAAAAGAAAGAAAACCTACACCATTGAGATAGTAACCTCACAAAACTTATTCCTTCTATGCTTTTTAGTATTCTGTTTTCTCCTCTGCCCTTCTTAATGCAAAAAATATTTGCTTGAGGCAAATCCATAAAAAGACCATATTAGGAGAATTGCATAATATCTCCTAAAAATAGGAAGCAAGAATCTAGGACTATAGAAATTCATTTTGCTCAGATAAATGAATGACTGAACACGAAAACAAAATTGTTAGCAAGTTACTGTACTTCCATGAAAGGTAAGTCAGTCAGTGCAGTTGTCTTGGCTGGGTGTCATATTTTGTGCTGTGCTCACTGGGAGACTAATTGCTTGAAATAAATATTTGAAGATCTCTGTGTCTGGTCCTTGTAAGCCGTTTGATCAGTTTGGTGTTTCTGATAGGATCTGTTTTTTATAAAACCTTTAAGATTGCTGTTAGGAAGTTTTTTTGTGCCATATTGTCTCAGCCATATAAGTGCAGTGAGAGATGGGGCTTAATTAGGTCTCATCTTTACTAACATAAGGACCTGGGAATGGTCCAGCAATAGTTCATACAGAACAGATATTTCCACACTTGTTTTGGAGGAATTACTCTCCAACCCCCACCTTACCAGCCCGATTACATTTTCTTATAATTTTAAGATTGAAGAGGTTGGAGGGAGGAGGCTTTTCTCTACTCGTATTGGACTATATCAACTAGTAGGCCTGTTTCTCAGATTTCTAAAGTCATGTCTGCTGCTAAGTATGTTTTCAGCTACAGCTATCAAGAGACCCAGGTCTCTGCACTGGATACCTGTTAGACCAGAGCTAATTTGACCCATCGTTACCCAGTGGTCTGGGGAAGAGACACTGCTCCCAGCCCCTACCTGGCCCTGTCCAGAAGGACTGGGCCATGCTACCTTGTTGGTGACCAAAGAGCTGGAAAACTAGCTTTAGCAAAACAGGGACCTACATGTGTCCCAGCTCCTCTTCCAAGAGGGCTCTCTTGTCTGCCCTGGGCTGAAGCCTTTTCTTTTCAATCCCCTTTCCTCCTGAAGGAATGTATGGAGATGATCTTAGGAAACCCACCATCACTTTTTCCCTTTCCTGACCATAAATCAAACCTCCCTGCTTTGAGGTTGCCCTCTGTCTCTTGTTTCTGCTGCTTAACTCCTCAAAATCAGCAAGAATCTATTAAAGTTGAGGGATAAGGGGACTTCTGAAGTGCCATGCATATTCCTTTAAAAAACCCAGAGCTTTGTGAAGGTAGATCTGTCACCGCGTGGTGTTGCCCACTGAGCAGCTGTCTGCTGGTTTTGGATGGGGCCTGACTCATGATTTCTGAATGCTCGAACTGGCAAACCAGAGGGTGGCTGGACCCGAGGGCAGCCAGGGCATCCTGCAGTGCTCAGGGCTGCCTGGGGTCTGCTGCCAAACAAGTCCCCTGTGGGAGAATGGGGACAGACTGCGTGATTTTAGGACATGTACACAGCTCTGGGGGACAGGAGCTTAGTGCTGGGAGGTGATGGGGTCTGAAGAGACAGGCTGATAAACTGTTTGTTGCACTGTATTGCAGCCTGTAAAGCTCTGTGTGTATCTCCCCAGCGTGCATTTGGGCACAAGGGAATAATTGATTTGCTTTATTTAATGTCTCCCAACTGAAAAGGTTGTGATTTGATTCTTACTGTGCTGGGTGTTACCTACGTAGCTTTGGAGACTCGCACCAGCAACATCTTGGAAATGCTTGTTTTTAAAAGATACTTTCCTCACTGTGCAAAGTGGGATGACAGCACTGTGGTGCTTTTATGCAGAATGACGACCGATAATTTCATGCCACAAGCTTGTATCTTGAGGGCTGATTCAGCAGAGCAAAAAAACCAAAGCAGAAGAAAAAAAAAGGTCTAACTTCTTTGTTATAGGATTGTGCAAAGCTGATTGTTTTTATAGCTTAAATAGCTTGGCACCCTGGCTACGGTATGGGTTTCAAAATTACTCTGTGCTGAATTGGATCCTTATTTTAGTGGCCTGTGTCCCTGACCTGCACTTTCCTTATCTTCCCTGTTGAAAGTAATTTATACTCTAGCGTGGCATAGTACTACTGTGCTAATAAGAAAATACTATTGACAATTGTGATAGATGCACCTATCGCTTAGTGAGTGCAGAAGAGTTAAACTGATTGCATTTTTACAGTCTATATATTTCCCCACTTATTGTTTGTGTCCTGCTGTTGGAAAAACAGGTTAGTTGCATAGTAAATCTCTCTAATCAACACAAGAGAAGAACAAAAAGAACAAGCACCCTCATTTGTTATAGCTACTTCAGAAGCGTGGTCATTTGAAGGATGTATTCTGGGAGATTTGTCCCTCTTCTTCAGAAAGGCTTGTTAATATGAGCATAACTAACCAGGCATCTCAGGAGAGGACAAAGGCACTCATTAAAATTAGCTGAAAAAACAACCCACATAACAGATATCTATCGTAATGATACTTCTGTTGTCTCTCACTGTAATGTCTAAGCAATATGTTTCATAAAGCACACGAGGCCCAAAGTGTGTAGCTAACAGCAAGGGACTGGTTTCTGAGGTGGGATGCTCGCTCTGTGCCTGTTTGCATTCAGGTCAAATGCATTTATTTCCCTTTACGTGCTTCTCTTTTCCTCCCCTCCTCCAAATTAAAGCTTACCTCCATCTGGAGCCATCCCCAGTCAGACCTTTTCCTTGCTGTGAGTAACACAGATACGCATGCTGTACTAGATATATGAAAATACTGCTGGATGACAAGGCATAAATAACGTGTGTACTGACTCCTGGTGAGATACCACTGCAGTGTTTAATGCATTTATTAACCGTGTAGTGCTGTGATTTGTAGAAGCTGGAAGCATAATTGCAAGATAGCGTTTCTGGGAATAAATCCAGGGCTATAGTGTCTGCAAAGGATGGAGGTGGAGGGATTTGGGGGATGGGAAGCAGAGAGTGACTAGGTTTGGGAGGATCTTATGGTGGTTATTAGGTGAAGACAAGAGAAGACTAGGTTAGAGGATGTCATGAGCAAGGACATGATTGAATTCATTGAGCAGCCATTTAGATTAGAACAAAACGTGGAGGTCCACAGAGTCCTGTGTCTGGAGGAGAAATATCTCTATAAACAATGTTCCTTTCTCTTTTCAGAAAATGACCAGTTCCTCTCCTGGCCCTGATTCTCCTTCCTTTCTAGGAAAGAAATAAGTAATATTGTGCTTCTGCTCATCAGAATTTTTTCTTTTCTGGACACGCAGTTGGTTTCTTTACCAGCTCTTGACTAAGTCCAACACTTTACTTTGAATATTAAAATCTAAAGGTTGCATTTTACAGACCATAAAAGCCCAGGTGAGTACCAGGTAGTTGGCCAAAGACCAAAACATGGCTTGTGTGACTAACGTATGAGATACTGAAGGAGGTGTATAAATATGATTATTTCTAAATATCATCTGTTGCTTGTGCTACCACAGTGATAAGATGCTCTGTAAAAGCAGATGTTCATTTAAGGTTGCAAAGACCAAAACATGGCTTGTGTGACTAACATATAAGATACTGAAGAGCTCATCAGGAGGTGTATAAATATGATTATTTCTAAATATCATCTGTTGCTTGTGCTACCACAGTGATAAGATGCTCTGTAAAAGCAAACATTCATTTTTACAGACCATAAAAGCCCAGGTGAGTACCAGGTAGTTGGCGGTATGGGGGCAGCTTCATCAGAGAAGCCCACATTACTGAATTATTGTTCCCTGTGATGCTGGGGTGAGCGTCAACCCAACTTATGCACTTTGTGTTACAGTCATGTCACAACTGAGCGTATAAGTCATTAGCAAATGCTGTTTTACCTCAGTAGAAAAGATCTCATACCTCTTTCTGTATGTTTAGCCAGTTATTTTAAGTTGCTTTTCTTTCACTGTTATTTTCATTATTATTTTTATCAGCCCAGCCTTGCTTTTGTTTAATGATGAAATTCCCATAGATCTTTTTTTCACCAGAAAAGAGGTTTATATTAAAATTAAAAAAAAAAACAACCAAACAACTTTGAATACAGACTTATTAGCCATTTGTGTGTGCTGTTTTACTCCTGTGGAATTAGGTACTTCAGGCACCTTTGAAAGTACCTTCTTGCCTGTGTGTTAAACGGGTAGGAGACCTGAGATGGGAGTTGGCAGTGAATCTTTGGCATCTGGCATAATGAACTCTCATTTCCCAAATTTGTTGATGGCTTAGATATTCCGCGTCAGAATTGTCTGCAGCTGTACATGATGGGCACACATTTCTATTGTTTAATCTTTTTGGATAATGGAAGATGCTGTAAGGTAAATATCTTATGGCTGAGGATATCTTTCACAATGCAAATACATGTCTTCCTGCCTGGATGTATTTCCAGCAAGGTTATCTGCATAATCTCCTGATTTTTTACCTCTAATAAGGTGTAGCACAAAGAGAGCAGTTCTGCTACATGTAGAGTCCTTTCTGCCCAAGAGTGGGGCAGGAAGACTTTTCTCCTTAGGTTGTAATTACAGGACATACGCTTTCTATAGCACTCTCTTCAACACGTTGGTGGGGTTTTTTTTTCCATTACTTGTGATTTAGTAATGCACTGTTGTGTCATAGTAGTGCAGCCTATGCCAGCATTTCCATTATAACCCGTTTTTACAGGTTTATAACTCGACAGTAAAAACGTACTCTTCCAATTTGAAACTTGGCATATAATGTCTCATCTCATCCTCGAAATGATAGTTTTTTCTTTCCCTCTGCCTTCCCCCTCCCCCTCCCAAAAAAAAGAGGTTGCATTTTTGCTGTATTTTTAAATGGAAGATATTGTCCTTTCTGTTTTGATAAGAGAAAAGCCTGCCTATTTATTAAAATTACTTTTCAATTCTAAGAAAGGAGGACTTCATAATAGAGGATGCATGTGAATAAGCGTTGTTGATGCTAGAATGACTACATTAAGTATATGGATACAGAGAAGTATTACCTTCCAAATGAAAGCTAGGGAATATTGATCAAAATGATTGAAAAGCTTTTTTATTTTTATGTTGATTTTGTTTCTAGCTGTTGATTTTACCCTTAAAATAGTGTTCTTAAAGGTAAATATGTTTTATCTGCTGCACTCAGTTGCTTATCAGGCTGAATGAAGTAAAGAAAGACTTTACTGCATCTCTTTTCTCTTTTGAGAAACACAGTACAGAAGGAACAAAAATTCTTTGGTGTTGAGACCAACTACCAAGAGCAGACTTGTTAACTGCAAGCACAGAGTTATGAATCCAGAGCAGGTGTGAGCAGCAAAGCACAGTGTTTCCAATAGGCAGATGCTTGCGTGAATTAGGAAATTTAGCACTGACTGATGAACTGAGAGATACGAGGCTTTTACCATCCTTAGAGCTTACACTGTCAAAATCTGAAGCTCTGAACCTGATGCCTCCTATGAAGCCTTATATTCCAATTCAATGAAGTATGGGTGTTTAGGATATAAGAAAATCAGGATTGAAATCCAGTTTCTCCTCCTTTACTCGTCTCCTTGCAGCCATCCATTTAGGAATTGAAATCTACCCAGTTGCCATTAAAAGAAGTTTCCTAACTTCTGTGAATGCCACCAGCACTGCCAACACAGCAGGAAGGCTTCACTGTGTTCCTTCTTGTTGCAGCAAATTTACTTCCAGGCATTTCTTTTTCCATTTAAATAGTTAAATTTATGCTTACCATAACCACTTTAATGGTACTAATTAGAAGGAAGGGTATGTAAGAGAGAGATTTCGCAGAGGGTGTTTATTAATGAATTGAGCTATTATTTTGTCATATATTTGAAAACTATCAACATATATACAGTATGCATTCTTACTATAGTTAAGCTGTCTTTCTTTTAAATCCCAGCTGGTTTAGTTTTTCAGTTGTCTCTAATATATCTATTTATAAACATAAAAGTATCATGAAAAGCAGAAAATGTGCTTCCTAATGAGAAGTCCAATTTCATTCGGAGTCTAAAATCAGTAATTAGGTCGAAGGCTATCTTGTATCCACAGGCAGCACCAATGGCTCTCAGATATAAAATAAAATATCCGTATGTGGAACTGAATTTTTTGAGGGTATAAAATCAAAATGTTCAGCACTTCCTCGCATCAATTTTAGTCCAGTCCATCTCTGCCAAAACCAGTGGGATTCTGTAGTGTAAATGGAACGCAACACAGTGAGATTCAGATCCTCAATTTGTGCAAGAAATAAATTGCAAGTCCAACAAAACTTCCAGAAGTATCAGACGTGCTCGGTGCAGTCAGTAGTTTCAGTGTGTAAATCCAGGTCTTCTGTTAAAAGACTTGATTGTACGTTTAATACTGGTAGCTCCTCTAAAAGAGTGCTGTTTATATTTCTGGAATATACAAAGAAATAAATGATATTGAGAATCACTGAAGTACTTAAATCAACCACAGCACCATTTACTGAAAATATCTTCAGCACTGTGGGGATTGCTATTGCTATTATAGAAAAGCAGAAAACTCCCAGCCCAGTCATGTTCACTTGAGCAATGGAAATATTAAACACCTTATGATGCTAGACAGAGTGCATGCTATTGCTTTCGTTTTGGATGATGCTGCCACCAGAAATGTTTCTTACTTGACTCAGTGTGGAGAGCACACAGTAACAGCAACAGATGATCATAAGACATGGCTGAAGATATAGCAGATTCATTTCTTAGGCTTTGGTCATCTAAAATATTTCTGCATTTAATAATATTCCATGTATAATAATCAGTGAATGCAATGTAAACAAGCAGCTCAATTTGACTTACAGCTATATATGTTAAAAGATATGAAATGTTCTTTTTGTAACTTTCTAGAAGAAACTGTGTGGCAGCCATGCAATATATTAGAATTTTATTTGTATTTTCATAAAATACTTGAAGAAATTGCAAGAATCATTAAGGATAAAATACTCCTGTGTTGTATATTTTCCTAAAACTGATGAATATGATAGGTCTTTTGTTAATATGCAGTGGTATTTTGGTAATTATTAACTGTCGTATTTCATTTTTTCTCATGAACATCCAGCACCATTTTTAAGGGGCCACAGAACATGACATGTTCTCTGCAGCTGATGGCACTCATCATTGTAATTACTAAGTACCCTTAGCTGACTGACTGAAGTTTTGCTGTAAATTCAAATCAGACCGTGAATGTTATTGGAAAACATGCAGTTACATTTGGAGAATTTATTTGCTAATCATGTGCAAATCACGGTCAAAATTATAGGAGTATGACAGCCCATGTGAATTTATCTAATTGCTTTGTGTTGCTGTGTGTATAAATTTAAATTTTACAGGGAATAAATTTTGTGTTTGTTCATAGGCACAGAAGAAGAGGAAATCCAATGAATCTGTAGACACAGAGCTCTGTCTTAATGAGGTAAGAGTGTGGATCCTGTATATTTCACAGTACAGGTGGCTCCCCATAATATAAAAGGTGTTGAATACATAATACAATCTTTTATACATTAAAGAATGATCTTACTCAGAAATCTGGAGCTGGACACAAAGTGGCCTCTGCTGACTTTGTATTTTAATAGCTCTGTTGTGCATGTTTAGACAAATCCTATGGTAATTACCATTGCACCTAGCAAATATAATTAGTTAATAATCTGCAGGAACACAAGTTGATACAGCTTTTAACAAATTCATAGAAACATACTGGACATCATTCTGTGGCTAACAGAAATGGCCAATTTAGGGCATGAAATGATGTTCACATGAGGAGATGTGATGCTCATCCATCAGAGGACAGATTGACAGCCCCAAGAGACATGAACCTCCCAGTGCTGTTGGAGCAGTCTGCTCAGCCTGACCTCCAAGGCCCCCTTTCAGACGTAAACATTACATCAGTTTCCATGTCTGCCAGTCCATATCCTTTGTACTGAGTCTCTCAGGAAGCTTAATAATTAGGGGTACATAAATTAATTTTTACCATTTGTAAGCACATAGCCAAGGCGTCAGAGCAAGACCAGCTGCACTGGCATAAGCCACCAAATGGATGTGACCGTATCTTTCAGGTTCTCCTTTGCCAGTACGAATTTGCACAGTGCTTCTAAACAATGACAGTTCTATAGCCCATTCCTAGTTCTTTAGGTTTTACTCAGGATTTCCTGTAGATACCAGAACGAAGCCTAATAACCTGTGGGGGAAAAATGCAGTAATGTTAACAGATCTGTTGACATCATCTGCTGGCTAGAAGACCTTTCACAAGAAGCCGGTAGTAGCCGTAGCTTGGTCTGTTTTATCCCATACTCTGTCTGTGACAGTTTCCAAAAAGCAAATACCCAGCGTTGAGTATAAGAAAGCATATCATGATAATCCCACCAATGTCTCTATTCTAACGGTTTGCATCTCAAGGCCTTCCAATTAACTAGTGCTAGCAGGTGATAGCAAAGTGGGGGAATAGCATTATCTGTGCTCCCCCCATGAGGGAGGCATTATCCATGAATGCTTCCCTGGCTCTGTAGAACAGTCATTCCTGTGCAAACTGGTGCTCTCTACTCATTCTTTATATCTGCTCTCTGAGTACTTTTAGCTTTGTCCTTGGCCCGTTGCCTGTCCAGGCTGGAGGGAGGCTTGTCCCCTTTGTAGAAGTTGTATCTTTGGAGATTTTCAAATCCTGAGTGGATGGGGTCTGAGCAATGGATGCATGGAGTAGATTGGACTTAATAACCTTAGAGGTCCCTTCTAGTCTAAATTGTTCTAGTTCTGTGATTACACCTGTATGTTTGTTTTGTTTTTTTTTTTTAAACTGAAGATGGTAAGCAATGAGAAATATTCTGTTGGACCTCCTCCTTAAATAGCTCGCTATAATCTGCCAACCTGTACTTGCATACGTGTAGTGCTTAATTATTGAGACAAAAAAGACAAGGCACTTAAATAATGCATCAATTAAGGGAAGGAGGCTTGAGAAAGAAATCTTTTCATAAGCTAGAAATGTCTGTCTTTTCTGATCCCGTGGATTAGATTTTGTCTATTGTTATCCAGAAGGAACTTGTTACCAAACAAAGTTGTTCTGGTGACTCTGCAGAAGTTGCAGTTTCACTGCAGGTCCTGCATTTTCTTTTTGAAATAAACTGGCATGGTAAACACAGATTACTAAAAAAATCACCGTACTTAATAACAGTAGGTTTTACCACTGCTAAAGAAGGGAACTTTTTAATACTTTCTTCTTTTCTTTTTTTTTTTTTTTTTTTTTTTTTTTTTTTTTTTTTAGTTCTGCTGTACTGGTGTAGTTATCCTTTAAATTAACTTTAAAATACTGTCATTTTAGCATCTGTTTTTATGCCTTTTGTATCTTTCAATCTATGACAGTGATACATAGGTAACAGCGGAGGGTGGGACCCGAAACAAAAGATGAATTTCATGCTGTATATTTAAATATATTGCAATGAAAATGTGTAATAGTGACCAAAGAAGGTATTGTGTCTTGCAGAACGCTATCGGGAAAGACAACACAGCAGGAGTCTCCACCAGTCACATATCTTCGGAGAACTCACTGGCTCTTCCTACAAGCTTCTATCTAAGCACATCGCTCACTCTGATGACACTTGCACTCTCACTCTGTTTGTTCCTAAGCTCATCAGTCGTCTTGTAGCTGCTTTACAAAAAGTAAAAAAAAAAAAAAAAAAAAAAGTCTGTTTCCTGTCCTCTGTTGTTTATCTGGAATTCCAGGTCTGGGAGCTAAGCTGAGGCACTCCTGCTAGAACAGTTTCAGTCAGCTGGAATTTTTTTTCTCTCTCTCTAAAAAGCTTCTTGTGATATTTAGAGGCTTTGTGAAATACTTGGTGCAGTGCTACATTCCAAACCCAAAAGGCTTTTGGGCATGCAGTGTTTTAAAGAGACAGTGTGTAAATTTGCCTGTAAAGCGACCTGGTTGGATTATTTTAATAATAATTATTTTAATTCTGGCTTTTACCTGAGAAGGAGGATGGCAGTTTTCTTAAGATCCTATTTATCTCATTGAATGGTTTTGGTTTTCAAATTGGTTGAACTTCAGACTATCAAGGATGCCAGGCTTTTGTCTAATGGTGAATGTTCTCCCAGAGAGTGGACTTTATGAAACTTCTTCATTTGATAAATTGCTACTGATGTTAAACTCTTTCAGTGTATTAGCATTTTCCTCTTTAAATGTTTACATACTGTAAGTGATTCTGCGTTCCCTGCTGAGAAGCCATTATAATTCACATACAGGTATAATGTACGTCTTTGAGTTAAATTCTTATAGAGTGTGGCATAGGACTTTCTAACAGTACATTTATCTTTTAATTATAATCATCTAGCCTTAACAAGGGTGAAGATTCTTTAAATTAACAAAGAGCAGCCATTGTGAAAGCTTGATAAAGATACATTTCTTTAAATTTGAGGATAAGCGGTAGAAACAAATTTTGCTACAGGGTTTCAGCTGTACAGTCTATGGTCTTCTATGCTTCCATTGTGATAATATAGTCCAGTTATTATACTGTTTGTTTAATAAAAAATTGCATACAATTAATTTGCTCTACTAAAACAGCATTATCTGTTCATACATAGGTGATAATGTCAGCTCAAAAAGCCACAGGAACTTCATGCTTTAGTTCAATTATCACAACATCGTAGAGAGAAGAGAGTTAGTAGGATATCATTTAAACTGTGTTTTATTTCTAAGACTGCTAAAATCAACATAAAAGGGTGGTTAATCCAATGACAAGGCAGCGCCACACACTCACCTACGTGGTCAGGCTTCTCTCACCCACATCGTAGAGAGAAGAGAGTTAGTAGGATATCATTTAAACTGTGTTTTATTTCTAAGACTGCTAAAATCAACATAAAAGGGTGGTTAATCCAATGACAAGGCAGCGCCACACACTCACCTACGTGTCAGGCTTCTCTTACTGTGGTAGTTCCTGCTGCAGACCTCGGCATTGCTGACATGATGAGCTGTTTGCAAGACCAGTTCCACAAATTGTTTTAATGGTTTGGATGGCAATATTGCCAGTACACGTGATTTGATGGCTTTGGTTTTCATTCAGTGACATTGACAGCCTGCGCTGGCTCACGATGATTTTCTGCGGTATCTAGAAGGAATTCTTTAAAGCTTTAAATGTCATCTAATAGGCAGCATTTCTCCTAAGGGCTGTCTTTATACCTTACTGTGATGGCTTGTTGACTGTTACAAGCAGTTATGTCTAAATGATCAACAGTAATCAGTTTTAGTTTCTACTGAAAGTACAAGATAACTTCACCAAGCAAGGAGTTCATCATGTTGAATTTACAGATTTACGTTGAGACTTGCATAGTTACTCCCTGGCCTCCTCTGAAACGTCCAGATCAGTTATTTGCAATACAACTATAAAGTACAAATTACTGTTTTATAAACTGTTTGGGAGTGTGCAAAATGCACATCTTACTAAGAGAATATTAAACTATTGACAAGTTCATCTTCTGAGCATTTCTTAGCTACTAATAAACACTTTCATCAATTCTAAAATTCACTTACGTACTCTTGATTATGGTCACATAATATAGGTTTCAAAGCACTGTGTATGTGATAGAATTCTAGGATATTCTGTGCCACTGAATATAACAAATTAGACAATATTACTCTTTAATTCTGTGCTGATAAGAAACTGCAAATTACTTTCAAAGGCATCAGAGCTGCTTTCAGAGAAGAAATATGTAGCTCATCATTACCAGCAAAGCCCATGTGGTTCCTGTTGCTCTTCTTCTAGAAGCTAATCAAATTATTGAAAACTAGTGACAACAGAAAGAACCTTACGAGATTCATGATTTAAAAAATAAATCAAATTCTTTTTTTGTGAAAAGGAGTTGATAGTATAACCTATTGAAATGCTAATGAAATAGCATTATAATTCAAAACTCTGACATTATCCAATTAAAAATATTTTCAAAACAAATTCATAAACATTACAATTATTAAATCTATCTTTGATCCACAAAGCTTTCTTTAAAATATCATTTGTATTCAGCACATTAAACATTTTAAGCAGTATCAGGAATTTTAATAACCTCCCAGTATAGTACATACTTTTTGAAGATTTTTTTACATTTGGTTTGATTACAGTATCTCTATTACATTTAATATCAATTATTAGAGCTTTGACACTGTGTGATCCAGAATAAAAGCTATTGATCACTTATACTGTAAACAACAACCTAATTAGGTTCTGATTACAAAAGAAATTGCTAGTTATCTGATTCAATGAGAGTTACCTTTGGAATTATGTATGTAGTAGAGAAAGAAATAGTGTTTTATAGAGATAGCCACGTTACCACAAACAAAACAGAGCACTCAAGCTTTTTTCCCCGTGTAAATTAAAAGCGTACTGAATTCTTAATTAAAAAAAATAAATGGCTTATTAAACAGGTGAGAGGTTTCTACAGGCACACTATGCAAATATTGGAGGATTTTTAGAAGTTGGATGAGGTGTGGATGATGTTGATTTAGCATGGTGACCTTGTCAATGCGGTTATTTGCTACAGTACTGAAGTATGCAAATTGTTTAATTTTTTTCCCCTCCCAGTCACTAGAATGTTATGTGTTGAGTGCTCAATGAACAAGCTTAGGCTGGGCCTTATATATTCCTTTTATACATTAATTTTATCAATATAAGAATAATATGGGAACTGTCCAAATACAGGATGTACATACAGATGACCTGCTGTTTAAATTGTAAATTTAACCAATTCAGTTGTGTGTAAATTAAATCACGGGCTACCGTAAACATATACAAATCATCTTTTTCATTTAACATAATGGAACAGACGTTGTCATTAGTATTATTAGGGGTGCTTATACTCTGCCATGTTAAATAATCTCATTATGTTTATATACTCTGCCATGTTAAATAATCTCATTATTATGTTTCTATTTCTTCTTAAAAGTAGTACAGACAAAGATAAAATTCAGATTGAGCTGAAATATATGGCTACGGTTTTGCAGTATTTAACGTAGAAATTAATTCCACAAGCCAGTCCAATGAAAGAGGCACTGAAGTTGAACCTTTCAGATATTAGTTAAGATAATAACAATTGTGACTTTCCCTTGCCCCA
The DNA here is from genome assembly GCF_001431845.1 of Calidris pugnax. Taxonomy (NCBI): domain Eukaryota; kingdom Metazoa; phylum Chordata; class Aves; order Charadriiformes; family Scolopacidae; genus Calidris; species Calidris pugnax. The sequence continues at coordinate 9,587,741 of NW_015090781.1, read as the reverse complement.
GTGCACTGGAGCCAGCACAGGTGGTGCCATACACCGATGGCAGCAGCAGTCCTCCCGGAGTGGCCGAGCAGTGATTTGGTCACTAAGGAGGGGTGCAGCCCTCCTTCCACTGACCCAGCTCCCTGGGATCCCGGCTGCTCCCAGGGAATGAGGAGGGAGGTACCGGGCACTGAGCAGGCACCAGCCATCCATCTTCACTGGGGCACTGGCTGCTTTCCACCGAGCAGCTTTGTTCCCACTCTGTCATTAGGAAGAGTTAGGAGGAAGAGGAGTTCTTAATCATTTCAAAGCATTGCATGGGCAGACTCTGTCTGGAGACCTGCTCCAAGCCTTGTTTTTAAATGAAACCCTCCAAGACCCACCTGCTCCAAGCCTTGTTTTTAAATGAAACTGTGTCCCTCCAAGACCCAGCCTTTTCATTATGAGGCTGTTCACAGTTGAAGCGATGTTGCAGTTTGAATAAGCAGACTGAAAACATGAGAGTACACACCTTTGCTAAGCCTGGGCAATCAGGCTGGAGATGAAGAAAACAGACAAGGAATCACCTGAAATCAAAATCTAATTTTCATTTGTGATTGTTGGCTTAATCAGGACGTTATTTCCACGGAGGAGAGATGGCGAGAAACCAACGAAGGCGAAGAGCAAAACTCAGAACAGCTCCCTGAAGGGCCATAAATTTTGTTTATGTCAAGTGACAGGAGTATCTCATACTTAGCTTGAAAGAGAAGAGCTGGATTCGGGTAGGAAAAGCAGCTCCTTCAGAGCAAGCAGAAAGATGGAAGAATGAGCAGTTATTTGTACAGCAATTATAACTTTCTTTTGTCAAGTGCAACTGTTTGTCTTCAACACCAAGGTGGATCTACCTCACTGAAAAATATATGTTTACTGACAGGACTTCTGCATTAAAGCTATTCTGGGCTAAAGAGGCCCCCAAGGTTGTTTTATACCCATAAGGTTAGTCAGATTCTACCTGATGTCCCTGACATCAAATAGAAATATATTTGCTTCTGATGAACTTGGCAGAGAAATTAATCCAGTCACTTGTTAAATATTTCTCATCTTTAAATATTTGCTTTTTCTTACCAGCTCAGTTCTTTCTATGACATTTCAATTATCGGCTATTTCAGCTTCTCCTTTAACTTCAGAAGGTCATTTTCTCCATACTCTAATCCACTTTATAGATCTGCCTCAGTGTTGGGTTTTGGTGTGTTTTTTGTTGTTTTTTTTTAATTACAGTCTTTGTTTTTGAGGAAAAAGCTGTGATCAGGAATATATATCTACTGAATGACCAACACCTTTACAGGGTGAGGAAATTGCAAGTCCCTATTTTATCTGTTTAGCACTAGTTTGAGTAGAACAGGCTAAAACATGATGTTGCTATTCCCCAGATGGAATTTAAAATTTAGTTTGGTACTGAATAAGGGTTAAAAAGTTTTAAACTCTCAAAAAAATTTAGAAATATTTAAATAGTTCTAATGTATTTTCCAGTTGGATTTTCAGTCAGATAAAGTCTTACTAAGTGGTGGTTTTTTTTTCAAGAGAAAGAAGTTTCATTGGGAAATTTTATGGGTCCACTTTTAAGGTAAAATCAGGGAGGGCGGTGAATCCTCATTTTTAACTCAATATTATCTTGACTTTCATACACTCTTATTCCATGTTCTCTTCCTCTGAGTGTGTTTGCCTTCAGGGGACCATTATGCATAATAGATACATATTAGATACGGTCACCTCAATAATCGGAAGTCAAGTCCTGCAACCCCTAATTAGATGCTCCATCTCTTTTATCATTCATAAAAGCCAGAGTCACAACTTCAAGATGTAGCTTAAAGATTATCTGAAGTTTAAAAGAGCACAGAGTCAACCAATTTCTCAGTAGCATTTCTTATCAATATAGATTGTGGTGTTACTAATCGGTACCGCTCAGGCTGGTCACTGAAGTTCTCTGAGTACATTTATTTAACCAGAGCAGCTGCAGTTCCTGCTGTTTTGCCTCTGCCAGGTGCCAGCAGCTGAACTTTGCTGTGCGTGACACTGACAGCTAATCACTCCCTAGATTACAGCCACCAAACCTGATCCCTCTTCAGCAAGGGTTCCCCTTAGCCCATTTTTCTCTTTTTTTTAGTGATTCCGCCGCACCTTAATCCTTTTTAATCTGTCAAAAGGAGTATTTCCTAGAACCCAGGAGAAAATGAGTCATACATTTAAGGGCAATTTTCTTCAAATCCCTCCTGCCAGAATACCACAATAATTAACCTGTTACAGACTTCTGTCCTCCAAAGTGCCGAATACCCCCTGCCCAGCACCTTCAGTCCTTATGAGACTGAGCAGGAGTTTCGGGCATTCAGCTTCAATAAATGAGGCCATGTTTGTTTTCAAGCTTCTTCAAGCCACTCATTCTACAAATTGATGTTATGGATAAACTTAAGTAATTAGAAATGGTGCCATGGCACTTCACTGCTCATATGTTGGCCAGCTCATGTCAAGCAGTTTTCCAGCATTGGTACCAACAACGCAAAGTTCCTTATGACTCCTTCAGTTGGACATAGCTTTGACACTAAGAGATGACATTCAAAGGTCTGCTGTTGTCAGGGCAAAAATATGTCTTTTATTCTTATCTGAAATACAGCCCCTGCTCCACCCTTTTCTGAGTTTAATTACTCGATCTGCTTGGAAGCACTAAAGAGCTGAAAATGGTTGACGCCACCAAGTTCAGTAACCTAAGTCCACCTCAAGTCAGTAATCTCAGTCCATATTTACTGGCCAGGTGCAGCAGTACCAGAGTGGGCACTAACAGGCAGCGGCGTTCTTGTGGCTGCCCACAGATAGGTAACAGGAGGTACGATGGCATTGGCTGGTCTGTATTGTACCTAGTCTTTGTGTCTACTCCATTACCCAGGCCTGTCTAGACAATGGAAAGTTCACCAAGACCACACTAATAAACCTTTTCAGAGCTACAAGCTGATGAGGACGTCATGCCAGGTTTGCTAGCGCCAAATCTTTAGCTGGTCTGCAAGGAAAAAGAAGTTGATTTTGACCACTGCAGGTGTCCTTAGATGGAAATCTAAAAGGTACAAAAGCTAAACCCCATAGATTTACTGAAACACAGGGAGATGTAAACTCCTTCAAGCACAGAAGCCAGAAAATCTGCTGAAACTATGAAGTAATTTTCAAAATAAAACATCATGGTCATCGCCTGACTGTTTATGGAATGGGATATATATGACAGAAGGAAGCTTTTTAATCAAAAACAGGAGAAAGGCTGAAGATGCAAAAATTACTGTTTCAGGAACCACCACTTACTTATTTTAGCAGGAGATACTGCGGAGAAACAGAAATGTGTCTCCCAATAGGTAGAAGACAGAGAAATCATACTTTACTTGGCTTCATGAATTGGCCCATGGAAGCTGTTCTTCCTCTTGAGAGGTGAAGCAGTTCTCTTAGGAGTACGCTGATCAAAATGCAGCTGATGGGAGCACAGCATCTCCTTCCCACAACCCCAAACTTGATTATTAGTTATTACATCCTCTGCACATTTTGGGCTTTAACCCTTAAGTGAAAGTTAATTCAGGAAGAGTGTTTGTAAGGATTGTTAGAGGTGGAACAAAGCCCTGCGGTGGATGGCATCTGGCAGTCGGGAGTGCACAAGCCGGACTGAGCTGAGTCACATACTGCTTATAAAGAAAAGTGGAGGTAAAAATTGAAAGCAAAAAATATGGTCTTGAATTTTACATTGCCTTCTCTCTGAGAGGGTCACAGTAGAAGAGTAGAGGCATAAAATATACCTCTTACCTCTTCCCAGTACCCTCTGCTGTTTCTGGGTAAGGAAAAAAAAAACCAAAACCAATAAATCCAAAAGGCAGGCAGTGGAAGAAATTGCTTCAAAGCACTGCAACACGTAGGAAACTTAACTGGTGGTAATTATTAATCTCCGTGTTCTCCCCTCCCCCAAAATTATTGCTACTGAGTTTGCTTAATACGGTTTGTGTGGTGTTTAGTGTAGCATTACTTAGTGCTGAAATGATTAGCTGTGATTAGTACCGCTCATGCTGGGAAGGTGTATGTGTCTTTCACCTGAGGGTATGTCTAGGTTTGCACTTTCTGTACAAAGTGCAAGCTGACAGGAGCTGCAGCAAAGAGGAAATAGCAGGGGAAGTCTCAGGTAAAAGTAATTTTTGTTACATCACAAAGACAAAGGGATTAATTGAGGATAGGAAGAAAGGATGCAGACAAAGGTAAGAGGTAGCATTTGGACCCAGGAAGACTGGCATTCACTGTGAATTGAGGATATCCAATGTTAGTATTTTCCTGCTTCTTTTTTTCATCTTTTTTTTTCCTTCTCTTTTTCCAAAACTGTCTAGAACATGCTTCCATTTTCTGGAGGAAATTCTTACACAAATAGTTACTATTATGTGTAAATTCTATGCCGTCTTATGGATTTCTGTACGTCTCACTGCAGGTTATTATGTGTCAGGTCTTTCAGTCATAATGGCTGGTAATTTGTTGTAAAAAAATAAAAGCACTGTTCACTTGTTCCTGTTGACTTTACTCAGACATTGCTCTGAGGACAATGCTCTTCAGACTGTCCACAATTTGGAAGTCATGTCATGTTTGGCATTTTCTGTTAGCACAATCCTCCTGCATTAGTATTGTACATATCCAGAAAACAATCCCTCTCAATAAACATTAGTCTCTTTTTTTATTAAAAAGCATGTTTTTTGTGAGAAAAAAAATCCTGGTTGGTTGTTCTGTTTTGATTTATACCAAAAAAAAGGAAGCTTGACTGGCAAAAAAAAAAAAGAAAAGAAGCTTATTAAAGGTTGATCTCGTTGTTCCCTGTTGTTTTACAGTTCACTATGATCTCAGAAAATAAGAAATAAAGCTTTTCCCTTTAAATATCCATGGTTTTGCTTGCTCCCTATTGTTTTGTGTTAGTGAATGTGGCCTGCAAAATTACAACGAGCAGGGAATCTCAGCTAGAAATGATGGAAAGACGGGCACAAGAGTGGCCAGCTGGCCCTATTCATCCTTGTTCACTCTCTGGCACGCAAACACGCCTCCACACCCTTCCCACCCCGCCGTCCTGCCAGGCCAGAAAGAAAGGCCTCCCCCCTATTTTCACACAATGGGAGCAAAAGAGCTGCAAAGGACAAAAGGGGCATCGCTGGGGGATGTTTTAGGATGCGCAAACTGTGCTGGAAGGGGAAGGTGGACAAACACACTTTTCATGACGCACTTGCTCGTGTTGGTGACTAGAAACCAGGGAAATTGTTTCAGCGTTTACTCATAGTCAAACTCAGACTTAACAAATGAATATATTATGGGCAGAGAGCAATCACACCCGCCTGAGAAAAGCTGCTGCACAGCAAAGGGCAGGCCAGAGCCTCCCACCATTTTAAGAGCAGAGTGTTTCAGTTGGTGTCGCCTCAGAGAGGGGAAGCCAGGTGTGGGGATGGGATGCAGGAAGGAAAGATGGGAGTGGTAGAAATGCATGTAATCCAAGATGAAAGGGCTGCTCTTTTAGGGCTGAAAATATACTTTCCTGGCTAACACAGCAGCAGGGCCCTGTCCTACATATTCACCACCGTGTTTTCACAGCTCCAGAAGGAGCTAGAGTTGCAGGGTGATGCAAGCAGGAGGAGATGATTAGCTGTCCTGATGTCGTTTGCTGCTCAGATGTTCTGAGTTTCTGGAGGTGGGAAGGGCAGCAGAATCTGTATGGGAGCATGCAACACCTCAGTTTGGGTTCCTGGGCTGCCTGCTGAGGTTGCTTTGATTTAGGAGTCACTTTCCTGCTATTATGGTCCTGTGCAGTAAGTGCTGCAGGTACTTCAGCTCCTGCAGTGCCAGCTCCAAGTGTTCCACCATTTTAAAGACACAGAATTGGGAAATGTGAAGCAATAAAACCATCAAAATGTTTTACATTAGGGCTTCCTTCTACCTGCTTTCCCTCTTTCTCTATGGTGCCACAGCAGCAGGGCTGTGAAAGAGGTGCACAGGGAGGGGGGACAGCAGTGAAGCCTCCATTCAGGATGTACAGCTCCATGACCAACTCGCTGAGCAGCAGCCTCTCCGGGGACAGATGAAACCAAGCTGTGTTCAACACCACTAAGCAGCCAGCTATGCATGACCAGATGGGTTCTTTTGTGTGCATCATCTGTGGGCTTGATTTCTAGGTTTTGTTTTGCTGAATTTTTTTAACATTTAATTGTTACTATTCACACATAAGCTCCCTTTGACAATTTCCTTCCCAGCTGAGAGATAATGGCAACACAGCTACTTTTACTAGACAAAGGCCCACTGGGCAAGTCAGGACCAGTGGCCTGTCTAAAAGGTGCACAAACATAAGCTATTGTGCCACAGTACCCTTCTTCCACATGTATATGTTATGCCACTAATAAAGAATGATACTTCTTAGCATCAACCTCTTCTCATGACAGAGAGGACCAGTGTACTCATGATTAACCTGCGTTCTCTCTCTACTGTCCTAGATACTAGGTGTTAAACAAACAGCGCCCAATCTATTGACTTTCTGTAAGAATGTTAGAAATGTCTAGTGATGCTCAGATAAGTAGGGTTATCTGCTTTTAATGACATCTATAGAATCATTGCAGTTAAATGGGTTGACTTACTTATACAGAGACATTTTAAGACACTCTGCTAAGCAGATGAAGAAAGTGGTTTGACATCTTCAAAGCAGGGATACGATGGACGTGTTAGAGAGGGAAAATTGGCCAACTTTTCATTAGGAATTTTCTTAGAGATGCAGTTCCAGTGTGTCATTAAACCATTAGAGGATCTCATCTGTCTAGGACACGGACACTGGAAGGTGGTCCGAACCATTTTCCAAGCATGCTCCTACAGCTCTCCAGGCCACCCAGCCCAAGGAATTGTCCAGACCAGACACTGACACAGCTTCTCTGTGCTGGCAACAAAAACTGTCTGTGTTATTGTCTGCTTCATGCTGAATTCTGTTCTACATTCAGGGACAGGAGTATGATTTCCTGAAACAATTTTTTGGTAACAATAGACTCAATTGTTTTGGTGATACGCATGTCTTTTTTGGCTCCAAATACAAATTACACCCCCTAATTCTGCATCGCCAAATATTCTTATCTATATTAATTACAGGAAACTGCAGAGCAACAGCCAGGAACCAGCCAAAGTCGGCACTGGGAAATGTTGCTCCAAAGTAATTAAGCAGAAGGTTTCTGGGTTGGGTTTTTTTTTTTTCTTTTTTTGCTTGCTTGTTTTTTTCAAAGAGGATGCTGGAAATGATGTTGCTTTAAGGTAGAAAGCATAATTCACAGTCTTTATTTTATAATGCCGCAAAATATAAATGAGGTTTTTTTATTAAAGACCAGTGGTCAAGTGTTTTGGAAGGACCTTGCATTCAAGCCTCTGAATTGCTATTGTATATATTTTAAAAAAAAACAAACAACAGAATTCCACCAACATGCTTGGGAGGTTAGCTAAACAGATGGTATTTATCTCTGGCTTTGCAAGTGTGCCATATCCCTCTTGCTTTCAAGAGAGACATTAACGCCAAAGATCTTAAAAAGAGGTAGTTGCAAAAGTCTATCACAAAGTACACACAGATATACAAGGATAAAAAAAAAAATATTAAAAAATAAACCTACAGTCACCAATCCACTGCTGGCTTCATTCTGGATGGGGGAAGCCTCAAAGGTAGTATTAACCTGGCTGAGCAGTGATATTTGTCTGTTTGTCAGAAGTCAGAAGCTGGTGACTATAAATACAGTTTAGCTTTTATTCTTCTCCAAAACAATATTTGTCAATACTGCAGTGCTGAGTTTTAAGCAGATCAATGGCTCTACTGTCTGAGGGCTTTATTATTAATACAGACAGGCTAAATATTGGGTGACGTTATTAGAAGGGGACTGTCCTTCCCTCTCTGACTTTGACTGATATCAAATGAACTTAAGGCTCACTAACAAGTTGCCAGACTTCTGCTCGTATTTGCAAGAAACTGTCTCTCCCATTCTGTTCCTCATGGGAGCTGTTCAATAATCTAAGGAAGATTACTAAATTAACTAAGTTTAGGAATGCTAGCAACCTGCGTTAGCAGGTAGAAAGAAGTTTGCCTTCTTGGACGAAAGGCTGAGTTATCTCTGTTCAACATCTTCAGTGGGACAGGATTAGAGCAATTTGTGAGATGCTCTAGAACTTTCATCCTCCTTACATGCCTCACACAGGACTATGGCATAATTAAGAGCAAGCATGTCCTGATGACTCTGGTTTAAATTAATGTCTCATTTAAAAAAAAAAAAATAGAAACACATGTAAAAAATATAATTATTGCTGAAGAAGGAGACTTTTCTGCTTAGAGCCTGGTACTTGTGTTACCTCAGACATTGGGACCCTTGTGCAGTGGGGTGTACATAGATGTCTTACTGCCACATTGCTCTGACCCAGGGTTGGTCACAAGCCCTCTTAGTGCAGCCCAATGCCTGCTGTGCCACAAATGCCACCACTTGCTACAGGCCCTGTGGGCATCAGAAGCAGCCAGATGCTAAGCTGAGGAAGATGCTTTCCAGGCACACAGCTGGCTGTAGAAACAGTCGTCCTGTCAGGTCTGGTGGTGCCCAACTATCTGATATGTGAATAGGCAACTGACTGGTGAGCTGTGCTGTGCTATTCCCTTGAATAATATTTAACCTGAGCTCAGGAAAGAAATCCTGTTGACCAAAAAAGAGACAAATAGCTACCTATAATGCCCCTTGGTTTCTAGCACATTAAATATTGCTGTGAGATTTCCTACTGAAGGAAGCATGTTTAGATAACTTTTTTTTTTACCAATTTTTATAATAAACAAAACAATCTTGCACTTGAAATGTAGCAGTGAGATTTTTAAAAATGTCAGTACAGAAAATTAATATTTTTCTGCTGAAGAACACAAAATTTGTGTAGGTGAGGAGTTTCTTGTGTGATTACAGACTATCTACACTTGACAATAACTTAACTTTCAACACCCAGTGACATTAATTTCACTTGACTTCCTGTCTTAAGGTCAAAAACATTAATCAGCACTTCTATCATTAGCTCAGTTTCCTTTTCTATTAAGCGATTATGATCACTTACTATTAATGAGTCGTGAAGTTTTAATAAATTTTTGCTAGTGTGAAATTGCTAAACAGTAATTATGGCATATACTGTATGGATGGCTTGTTCCACAATGTACATTTTGCTTAATGTTGGTTAGAAACATCCACAAAAAACAACAGAAAATAATTAACTAGTTATGGCTGAGGATGTGGAATGGCCTTTTTCACCACGTTCATAGTCAATAAAGAGACAAAGCAGGTCATTTTTTTTGTCATTGCTTGAATTATTGTATTTCTGGACCTTGTGACTTTTGCTGTTCTTTATACGAAATGGCACTACCAAGGCTGCTTACTAAACAGGAGATGAAAGAAAACATCACATCTTTAAAGAACTATTGTTTTAACTTGTCTTATATTTCTACTGTTCTGGCATTGAAACAACAAGGTTAAAAAACAAAAGCCAGACCCTTTCTGTTAATACAGAAGAGAAATAACACAGCAAACCCCATTGCCAAAAAGTAATGTCTGAATACTGGCTTGGCTTTCCTGTAGCTTGCCATTACTCACAGACACATCTAAACAACCAATGCCAGATGCTCATTTGGAGCTTGGCTGAGGTTTTTTATTGGCTAACGGACTTTTTTAAACACTCGTCAACCAGGAGCAGGACTAACAGTGGCTGACGAACTGGAAGGTAACTCTGAACATTGAACATATCAAGAGTTACATTAAAGAAAACAAGGGAGGTTGCAGTGGTAACAGTTTCTCAACTAACTGCCCCTTGTTTCCAATTTCCTAGTTTACTGACATCAGTGAAATTTGCTGAGAAGACTATGCCTGCTAGAGTCAATGCAGATGCATGCCCTTTTGTACTGAAGCCAAATGTTTTGGATCACCTAAATAGAGGAATAGAGTCCACTGAGGCACATGGTCTTTTCTAAGTGCTGTTTCTGTGAGGTTGCACCCATCTGACAGCAGTTGGAACCTTAAAAAGTGTAAGATTAAATCCTTTTCAGTGTTTGTTGCCGTACTGATAGTAATGTGCATAGCATGGAAGTTGTGTTGTCTGGTTTGAAAGCCCTGGCTAGGATGCCACCTAGGTCAATATTGTCCCTTTTCAGCAAATGTTATCAAACTGGTGCTGAAAAATTGAAGATGGTTCCAAGAAGAGCCAGAAGGATGATTTTAAGAGTCTGTGCTCTTAGAGATTTACTATTGGTCATGCTTTTCACAATCTCATCACAAAAGCACTGTGTATTGTCTTGAACAGTGACTTTAGGTACCTAACAAGGAACAGAAATTAGAAAATAGAAAGTTTTCCATTCAATAGACAAAGCTTTATCAAGGCTGGATAGATGGATGTTCAATCTAAGCCAGTTTAGAATAGAAAAGTGTCACATTTTTACCAGATAATGTAAGCAAACATAGGAACAAGTAAACAAGATTTGTACCGTGTTCTCCACCATTGAACAAAATCTTTAAAACCAGACAAGGTATTTTTCCCAGAGAAAAGCTGTTTTCAAAGAATGATTCAGGAAAGTCCTACACCTTGCATAGTCCATAATGGATAAAGCCATTTCTCTGATATTTATGATTCACAGCTGTATTTCAATTCAATCTAGTGTTAGTCTACCAGAAATTGAACAGGTCTTCATATTCTATTATAAAAAAAACCCTAATGCTCTGGATCTTGCATAGCCTAGAGTTAAATAGAAGTAAAAATAAACTAATCAGCTTCCCGTGTCTTCAGCAAAAGCTGTGGCATTGTAAATAGCAGTTCTGTCCAAAGTACACAGTTGCACCATACTGCTGGGACAAGGTCATAACTTTATTGGTAGCTGAGTGACCATCTGTCTTTGCAGACATTGGAGTATCATCTCCTTTGAGAGTTATAAAGCAATATTGGTCCATACTGGAGGAGCTGCATCACTCACCAGCAGTTACTGGGATCCCAGCCTGTATGACTTGTACTAATCTGAGGAAGATTATTAAAACATTAATTCATATCTCTTGTCTTCATCTTCCCAGCCTGATTCTCACAATGTTCATTACTAGGTAATGTGCAGTTATATCATCTAAGTTTTATAACTCTCTGAGGATACTTTGGGTCAAAAATGAGCTTGAGATTCCAGGGCACAAGAGAAACATAATTTTTATCGGAAGAAACAACAAAGTGTAGGGAGAATTATGACTGGCAAAAGTCATCATAGCCAAGTATCTACTGAAAGCAATTTTACTTTAATTGCACCTGAAACTGACAATTCCTGAATATGTAGAAAGGCCAGTAATTGCTTTGTGGGGATTTGCAAGGAGCCGCTGAATGGTGCCTTGGATACATGCACTGTATAAGATTACTAGGAAAGCCCAGCCATGCATATGAGGACATCCAGTTAACTTAAAGCACATGGTAATTCCTATAATCAAATTTGTTGTATAAAGATTAAGCAATTTCAGGAATGAGTGGGTGATTGGATCATTAGCGCCTTTCCCTCATTCATTAAGGGCACCAGGACTCCTTAATACGTGTGACTGGTGCTGTTACAACACGGTAGGTTCCTGGCTCGATAGTTGAAGTGCACGACACAACATTCATATTTGCGTAGCCATGCCCTGAAAATTCCCCTCGGATAAGTGGGCAGCCAAAGCAGGTGCAGCAACACGTGGGGCTCGAGTCAATGTCATAGTGCCATTTTCAGAGTTAAGCCCTACGCTTCTCCAAAAACCATCATCAACACCCAGGGACAGCTGAAAATGCAGGTTCAATTCAGTTTTCAGGGTAGGCAGTGTCTAACAAGGGTTCAAAACACTAAAACTGGGGTTGGAAACATAAAGCACTAAGGGTAGGTCGAGTCTAGGCACACACGTCTTTTAAAGGAGGAGCACAAACACCACTTGGAGATAACAGACAGGTCACAGGACTGCTTTTTATCCACATGTAAAAGGAGATGATAAACACAACAGGCCTTTAATGGAAAGTACTCACCAGCCATATGGTGACGTCTGGCTAGGGGTTGAAATTTTTCGACCGAGCAAGTGACGCTAAGGCGAAGTCAGAGCTCATTCCTCACGTCTGACAAGGGTTTGTGTTGCCAGCTTCATTGTTGCCTCTCTGTACGTTACTTTCTGTCCTCTCTTTTCCTGGCTTTGTTCTCAATTACTGGATGGCAAAGCGTCTCTAGGTTTAAAATAACAGTATATATGCTGTAAATTCGCATTTTAAATCAGATTTCAAGTTGATGATATTTCCTACACTTACTCAGAGGAAAAGCTCTATATTTTAATCCCTTTCAGTTTTGAAACACTTTCAGTCCATTAGAGCCACATAAATACAAAGCACAAAACAATAACAGGCTACAAATCAATACATTTGCACAGCCAGACCTAAATAAATATGATCCAATTGCTGACTCAAAAATCTCAGAGTCATCCAAAGTTTCGAGAGTAATATGTAATATGCTGGTGATGAAACAACATTCAACTGCGTGCGAGAAACCCTGATCCTCTTTTCAGGTGGCACAAGCAGTACAAGGTGTTAGGAAGGTATTTATCAACAAGGAAGGCCAATCTTCTGAAAAAGTAATGGAACAGTTAAAATTTACCCCGGTGTGAAGCGGGCATGGTTCAGCATGATTGTGGACGGTATGCTGATAAAGAGGGTTGTTATGTGGAATGAGACACGCTCAGTTCAAATAGTCAACAGTGATTTCTTGTGAAGCAAGCATTAGGCCTAGCAGGAACTTTATAAATAATACACAATAAAATCATAGTCTTCAGCTCGGAAATTGGTACTAAGCATACAGACATAAACATACTCACTATAATCACACATGATTGGTATCACTGCGAGGGAACCTCAGAAAGCCTAAAGGAAGAGACAAATCAGGAAGAATGACAACATCTATTCATTTTGCCTTGTACGTTTCTGTACTGTATGTTTCTGCTCTGCAGCTGTTTTTTTAATAAACAGCAGAAGACGCTTCAAAAGATTATTCTTCAAACACCTGGGAAAGAGAAACCAAGAAAAAAAAAAACAGAGTGTTTTGTTCAATTTCAAATAATAAGCAATAAAGTCCACTGAATTCAAGCCCCAAGTAACAAGTTAAAGTTCAAGCCATTTTATGCTATGATATTCCTCTCTTGCTTAGAGTTATCGCTTCCTGCTCCTCACACAAATTAACATTTTATTGCATCGACCATTAGTGATGGGCACAAGCATAGGAAGGGATACATACATGAGTAAAGGGCAAAAGGAAAACCAGGCACAAAAGGAATAGCTCCTCTGTACCTTTGGGCAAGCAGATACAGGCTGCTCTCACATATGCAGTTCAAACTCACGTTTGTCCCTTCTTCTGCACAGTACAAATACTCTGATAAGAGTAAATGTATTTCACATATTTCACACTAGTCAAAGTCCACAAGCACATATCATAATAATTGGTGGATTTGGATTAAATAACTTGTGTATGAAGCAATGGGGTTTTTAAATTCTCTCATTTGACCCTCTGTTTCCACGAGAAAGGGAGGACTGAAAAGCCTGGGAATTTTTACATTGCTTTTGGGGTTCAAAGCCCAAAGACAGTGACCTGCTCTTTCCCTAGTGTAAGGTCTCCTACTTGAGTCTTTTTGCTGTGGGGAAAAAAATTAATATAAGATAACAAAAATTAAGATAAGATAACATAAGGTAAAATAAAATAAAATAATAAAATAGTTGCCCAGGGTGAAAATGTTTGGCTGCTTTATGGGTATTTATGCATAAACCCCTACAATTGATGGGTTTTGGCTCTACTCTTTTCTCCACAAAATATAAAGGTTTCTTCTGGAATATCCCCTCAAAAGTGATCTTAGTGATTCAGTTGTTTTCAGCACAATAAATAAAAGTCCCCCAGCTCTTTAATCCAGAGGGTACTCATTTACAGTATGCATAAGATCTCACTCATGCTAAAGCCCACCACCTTTATGTGCTTATTCAGCTGTCTGGAGAGGCAGGCAAATGCTGTTAAATCCATTTTATGGATGAGGACATAAAGATTCAACCACTCTAAATAGGGATTAAATTGAAGTTAGGAGCCAGCCTCTCAGAAGGTGATGTACAGTGTTTGCTCTCCACACTGCCTAATCCCAAAGATGATTTAATTGAGGCAGCGCCTCCATGCTGGACTCCAGAGCTCATTAAGCACTTTTGCATGCTGGGAGGCTTCCTGGGTGGAGCAGAAAGGCGCCTGTCTCCTGCCTAAAGTGCAATCACACCTCAGGGATACACAGAAAAACACCCCAAATCTGCCCAGGATCTCAATGGAAAACACTGGTGGAGCAGGGTACTGTGCTGGTGCTGCCTCCTACTGCTAAGTGCTCTTTCTTAAACACCTCCACAAAATGTGGAAAACCCAGAGACCAGGCCCTGCTTGGCCTGAAGAAGTTCGAATTCATACTGTGCCTTTCAGAGGAGGACAAACCATGAGGATGTGGCCAAAGCCAGGCCTGGCCCTGTTGGGTTCCTGTTCTGAAGCTGCTTCAGGAACCAACGCCGGTTGAGCTAGTTGTTGTTTCTTTGTAGCTGCTAACGCTCGTTGAATTCCTCATCTGAGGGTTTCAAAATGCACAGGGCCCACATAGAATTTCCACTGAAATCCAGGAGAACACGTGTACAAGTGTTAATCGGTGTTGTAAGTGTTGTACAAGCTACAGCAAGATTATGATGACTGTCTTTCTGTCTTCTCCTGGAAGAAAGAATTTGGATAAATTCAAAGATGACTGATGCCTTCATTCTTAATTTGTTTTATTTCCTTTCCCATGACTAAACATAAGAGATGGATCGTCTGCAGTGAGTTGTGTCTCTGAAAGACTCCCTGAGTGTCTACATACTACAGAAGATGCAGTTAAAGCACATTCTAAAATGATAGTCCAGACAAAAAGCATAGCTATCATTGGTGCATATTGTAACCACTTTAGGAAAACTATCTGGTAGCATATAACTCATGTTACATGACAGCATTTTGAAAAGGACAGGATAAAAGGTTAACTGATGAAAATCCTTCGCTAGCAGCCCTTTTTTGCCTTCTCAGAGAAGTTTGCAGGCATTCTGGAGTTTGACCCAATGGCTGTTAGTGAGTAGGTACTACCCTTTCTTCTAAGCTTTATACACCACAGGCTCTCCTAGGCTAGTCTTACCCTCTAAATACAGTAGACTAAATCTGACCCCATCTATCATAATAATAATGTGTTTGTTGTTAAGAGCATGGCTGATGCTATCACAGCTTTAGGAAGTCCTACTGTGTTTATTCCCACAGTTCAGATCCCTGTGTAGTGGCAATACTCCAATTATTTTGGAAGGAACTGTACTATATGCTCTATAGCTAACATTACCGAAAAATAGTCATAGTGCATGCAAATACTGCATTTCCTTGTACAAATATTCTCTTAATGAACCCATAGGCTTTGAGATGCACTAAGATTTTTGCTCTACATCTATGATCTTTCCTTGTGGAGAAATTGTCCTAGTTCTAGTGAACAATCTCCACAGTGAACAATGAAGGGCACTGTCTTCAGTAATGGAGGTCATCTTGATTTCAACAAAGCAGAGGTGTAGCAGCCCAAACCACCCACATCCTTCTGCAGAAAAATACATATTACAGTTCGGGGAAGTGCTTGATATTGTGGGAGGCTGCCCCTTTATTCATAGGATCTTGCATTCACTATCCCTCTCCTCTGCACCACAGAAGGTTATTAGAACAATTTCCCTTCTGTTCGTTTAATGAAACCACTCAGCAGGAATAGTTAATTAAAAATCCATCCTTTGAACTCTCAATTTGGAAAAAGAAAAGAATTCCAAGTAGTTTAGCTCTCTCAGGAAATGAGGCGAGATGAAAGGAGTACAGGCACGATATGGAAATGCATTGATAAAGGACCTGTGGGACAAATGAAGTCATCAGCCCAAAGAGAGGAGAAGTATCAGTGAGCAAACTCTAGAGTCAGAGATGATTTTGGCTCAGGTTTGAGACATCTTAAATGTTTCTAATCTTCAGAGGTTAGGCATTCAAAGCTAGCTGAAAGCCAGATCTTCTTCTAGGCCCCTCTTATCATTAGTCACTTCTGAGAATCCAGCCTTGTTCTGCTCCCTTCAGCCTGTACTTTCTCATGGGCTTTGATTCTGTTGTGTTAAGGCAGCATGTTCCACCTGTGAGAATGCAACTGGGTGTTATGAACACCATTTGTCAGACAGCTGGCCAATTTTTCCCCAAAAGAAAAACATGGATATAATAATTTTCAAATAGATTCTAGAAGCGACTCTATTCACAAGAGTCAAATCAAGCCTAGAAGCTCAGGATTAATGATATGATAACTGACAAATAATTCTTTCTACCCTTGCTAATGGAAGTAAGTAGACAAGTAGGCATAAAACTACATGATTTGTAAGTATTAAATGCTTTCTTTAACTTTGCAACTATGAAAGAGAAAAATAATGCAAAGAGAAGCAGAAACAGAAGGTTGTTAATGGGCTTATCTCTACAATTTCTGTTAGGAAGATTAAATTTAGCAATATTCTCCTTGTGGAATCACTTCCTTCCCCTGCCAGTAATTTTCATAGCACGTATCCCCAGGTATGGCGTTTTTCTGATGAAAATAGTGCTTGCTGACATTGGCAATCTGTTGACTCATACGTGTATCCTTAGTAGCTCTCAATTTTCACCCTCTTGTCCTGCACGGAAGCTGAGGTGCCATCATTCAGCCATTCATTCTGATTCAAAGCAGCCCCAAATCTCAACCAATTTGCCTATGGATACGGAACAAACGGATCTAAAAAAGATGTGACCTTCATGTATCAAAACAGCTACCATCTGGAGACCATAAATGTTGTGATCCTACATGCTTCTGCACAAGCATGCAAATTGAAGTCAATTTTGGTAACTCGGGCGTAATGAGGTTCAACAATGTTTTAGTGAGATCGTTGTTAAAATTACAGGTTACAAGCTGGAACCTGAGCCATCATCCCTATTCACCCTCTAAAAAGAATAAAAGGAAAAGAAGTCAGGAAAAGTTAGTTTATATAATAATTTGTTCCCTTTCTATTTGACTCCCCTGTTTATGATTTCTCAGGGTCCGTGTTCAGAGTCCTCAGTTCTTTGTCAAAACGTGCCACATGTGTCCAGATGTCTGATGTTGCCTAGCAGTGCCTCCAACTCCCAGATACCGTGAGATGAACATTTGAATTAGCAGAGATATGCTCCCAAGGAACGCTATGCCGTGAATAGCCTTAGGAATTCGTTAGGCACCCAAGGTAGGGAAGCACACACGCTCGTTCACATGCTGCTAACAGGATGCCATCAGGCTGCACGCAGTGAGACCTGGGTCATTGCTCCGTGTCCTGGTTCAGCAACAAGCCCAGCCTCACAAGCCCCCGCTCCCCGGCTGCTCGTTCTGCACGTCCCCTCCTGACCCCCCCTTGACTGATTTGCCTCACTTGTGCCATCGTGATTGTTTGTGGAGCTGAGCCACAACCTGGATGCCTGAAATGAACAGCCTGAAAATAGTTGTTAATAATAAACTGTTGTATCAACACAGCTGAGGGGTGATGAACTGCAAGAAGGTAGGTGGGAATTGGCCAGGGGGAAAAATGCATCTTCGGCCAGCTTTGCTGCTGAAACCCGTTATCTCCCTGATTGCTCCTCTCGGTTACAGCAGGGGTGTTAGTGAAGTAGCATTGATGGGATATTAAGATATTAATATCCACATAGATATTAAGAAGCTGGTTCATGGGGACATTTAAACCTTTTATTGCTGTTACTGCTGTGAATTTAAATAGCGTACTGCTTTCTGCTACACTTTCTTATAGTACCTTTGAGGACAACAGGGAATTCAGCGCCAGATCAGTCTGTGATGTCTGTAGTCCAGTGCCTTGTTATAAACACTGGCCAGCAACACATTTCCAAAGAAAGTCTGTGCAGCTCAAAGCAGCAGTTGCACATGAACCTGTTGCCTGGGAAGTTTCTTACTGGCTTCAGTGGTCTGAAGGTGGCTTAAAATTATCACAGACACCCTGCGCTTTACAGAAGAGCTCATACCTAGTTTACTGTTTTGAAAGCGTGGATTGTAACAGATACAAAGACTACAAATAATAATAAAAATAGGAAACACTGAGGCCAGATAAACTGTGATGTTTCAGCTAATTTCAGATTTTGAAGCTTAGGCATAGTCTTACATATCTGCATTCCCATCATCTTAGCTTGAGAGCCATGGCTGTGGATGTGTTTGCATCCACTCCTAACACCAAGGCTTGAAGAGCTGACAGTCCAAAAAGACTAGAGAAAGGAGAAGAAATTCGCTTATCCTTACTTTACAGATAGAGATCTAAGACAGAGAGAAATGAGGGACTTACCTCAGGTCATACAAAGAGTCAATAGCAGGAATTGAACAAAGATTGTCTGAATCATGCCCAGTGCGCTAATATCTTGACCTTTATAGCAAGGCATTTAAACTTCCATAGGAAAGCGTTATATAGATGGCCGAGGGAAAGCAGTGTACAATTAATTATGTTTTACCTGCCCTTTCCTTCTTTGTCCCCGGTTACCTCCTGGCCCCACAGCCTGAATCATGAACTCTTGAAGAATTTTCTTCATTCAGGGAATCTGTACATAGAAGATAAATAGAAGCTGGAGGAAAAATGCCGAGATGATAGAGTAGGTGGAGGTGCCACTAATGTATTTCAATATACTCCTCATCTGAGCTCTGGGTAGCTACTCTGAAGAAAGAGAGAAAAAGGCTGAATACTTGGCTTTTTCCTTTTGGTAACAGCTGTGGAACATGCTAAAGAGAGAGTATCCAGTTCTTTAAAGAATGACTGATAAAGAAAGGGTTTTGTTAAAAATAAGAGGAGAAAGTTCCTCTGCTTTATTTCTTGCCCTGAGAACTTCCAGACATTCCCCAGTAGGTGCAAAAGACCTCAGGAGACATTGGCAGTGGTAACTGTAATGGTTGAGGAAGCCAGTGAGGATTTTATAAAGGACTTATGGGATTTAGGCACATAAGTCCCACTGACAGGTATTACATTCCTTAGGTTTACCTGAAATGCCACACTGCAATTAACACCTGGAACAGCAGATTTTGTGCATTATCCTTCATAACTACAGGTGATGTTGGATTAGATTTAATTTTTTATTACACAAAGAGATTTTTTTACTTGTGCTGGGAATAAAGTTCTGCTCTTTCAGCTCTTCAGAGTCACAGCCTTACATTTCTAAGGACTCTTGCTTATGGGGTAACTGTGACTCAAACCATACACTCACCAGAAACTCCCACTTCCAGCCTTCCTTCATAGTCTCTCCAGTGTCTGCTCAAAAGGCACTAAACTGAAAAACAACTTCTTTAGCCCTCAGTGCCAACTACACTGACTTATGTTGGATGCTGTTCTCTGATTTACAACTTTGTGCAAAGAAATTCAGCACTATTTTTAGCCTGCACAAACTCTTTGTACTCTCACTTGTGTGGATGGAAACCAGGAGACATCCAAAGACAGTCACAAGGGTTTGAATCGCTTCTCTAAAAGCTTACACCTGGTACAAAGGCACATGAGCACGTGCAAACTGTACTATCTGCCTTTTATATAAAGCACATTTGGGAAAAAGAGAAACTTACTGTAACAGAAGAGTGGCTGCTGAGTCAGTGTCTTGTTCTTCACATGGGGCTCTTTCCTGACAGCAGTCATCTGTACACTGGAGAAAGCTTTGAACAGCTACAATTCAGACACTGATCCCACTAATCCCACTAATCCCATGCCCCGATGTGCTCCATTAGCCTGTGAAAGGCAGATTTGGACTTTCAGGACTGGTGGCACGCTACGCTTCAGAGAGGTGGTTCATACATTTCCCCAGACCCAACCAAAAGGGGAACAGCGAGACTGCAGCCAAAGGAGCTACATGGCAATTGTGCCAACCTGTGAAATGAGCTCCCTGGAGATCCATGGAGGCTGGTCTCATCTGTATCCACGCACCAGAAGCCACCGTCAGTCTCTGTGGCAGCTCCTTGTTGTCATTAAAGAAACTTATTATTTCATGACACTGTTAAGAGCAGAGTGAGCCAGCACTGTCACTGGAGTAAGTATCTGCTGATGTACAGAAACTACCTCCAGCCTTCACTTGAGTTTCAGCTACTGCTTTTACATGGAGCTACATAGCCAGCATGGACCAGGCACAGGGGCTGTGGTAGTGGAGTGAGAAAAAACATTTTTGTTTCTCTTTAGGCCCTCAACTGGCACTGCTAAGCACAAGTATGTATTACCTTAGCCCACAAACACTGCAAGCTTTCAATTAAAGATGGCAACATCTGGGTAGAAACAGTAAGTCAAAGAATCACTTAATCCTAAGGAAACTGCTAGGTAGCTAAAAGAAGTTGAAAGATGCTGTGTGTGGATGCATGTGTGGATGCCTGAGAAACAGCACACCCTTCGTACTGATAAACTTTAAAATATGATTTACTCTGTGCAGGCGGCAGTCTCAGACATCAAAGCTTCAGACTCAGTGCAGTGTCAAAAAACCATGAAGCTTTAAAACTCGACCAAGCATCAACACCAAGCTGAGGCAGAAGCTTTTACTCTTGAGACCGCTGACTGAACGGATTAGATTAAAAAAAACACCCACAACTCTCTAAAAGTGCTGGTAGAAAAATAAATGACTAAATATATGTTTGCTCAAGTACGTCTTTGTTTATCCTGCTGCACTCTACACATGAGTATTTAAACTCACTGCATTTTAAATGGAGGCTAAAGCCAGCTGTATATGCACTAGTCAATGAACTAATGATAACAAATGTGTCCAGTGGAGGAGACAAAGTTTTGCTTTTAATCAGAGAAATAAAAAGAAGACCAACACTAACAGTGTATTAGGTATTTTCTCTCATGCTGCAGTGTGAGCTGGCCTCGAGCCATGCAGCAAGGTACAGCTCTTTCTTTCGTGCATGTATTTTTACAGAAACATTGGTGATCCACCCAGGGTTATTGTACCAGATGTATGGCCAAGACTGGATCCACTGGCTGGGCAGAGAGGGAAAGTGTTCTGCTGCAAGTGCTGTGCTAGATCCTGGTAACTCAAGGAATATGGACTGCTTAGACCCTCCTGTCTGCAGAGTAGAGCCATGCCTAAAACCACTGTGGGACAAAAGGTGGGACTTCCTTGTGCCAAGTTCTGTATGGGGTTGGAAAAAGCTCATTCAGCAAAGATGACAAACAAGCAATATGCATAAACAGGGGAAAAAAAAAACCTGATATGTTATAATTTCACTTTTATATATCAATAATAGAACATAGCACAGCTCCTCAGAAAGTTATTTAAGGCCTTTGCCTTAATTTCAGTGGGAGTTACATACTGTAGTGACTCACAGAAACCATGCCAGATACTCACCCAAGTCTGTGAAAGAGGTGGGAAATGACTACAAAGCCCTCTTGTAGGTATTACAATCACATGTATCCTCATGGTTTCATCCTTAGATTTCACCGCCAAGTGAACACTTGAGGAAGACATGGCTGGAGAACCTCAGTTCAATGTTTTGAACTTGTGACACCCTTCTCCTAATGCTCCTGTTGAAAAGGGAGTGAAGTCAGTTTTATTTGGATTCCACACACTTGTTTGAGAAGGTGACTGAACTGCTAATGGGGGACACTGCCTCGTTTCAACAGCATACACAGATTTACAAATAGCCTGCACCAGCTGGTGGGCTGCAGCTGAAATCATAGTTGGCATTAATGCTGCTTGCACAGCTTATCTACGGGGCCACTTTAAGAGGGTTTCATTCTTTGGACTAGAATTGGGCTCTTGTATTGTGCACAGAAAGGGATTGCCTCCTTTCCATCGGGATTTTACAAACTGATTTCATGTTAAGGGACACTGGCTACTCTTTCCCACAGTTTCTTTCCCCTCTCCACGTGCTCTGTGTACCTTTGTGGCAGATCTGCACACGTCAGAGCTTCTCACCTCTGACCTGCCTTGGGCAAATTGGCCACAAAAAAAACCAACCCCAAAATGGCAAAACCCAACAACAACAGCAACAACAATAACAAAAATTGATTTTCTACAATATAAAGGAAACCTGAATCTCCTCCTCTTGGTATGTAAGCCCTGCCGCTGACAAAGAGCAAGTTGGAAGGGAAAACAAAGAGAAAGATAAGCGATTGAATGAAGATTCCAGGTAGGAAGCTGCCAGCCTGCAAAACTCCATCTCTTCTGCCACTTATTAACACTAAGACCATTTAAGAGGCACTGCATTGTTATTTCTGTATCAGGGCAGCAAACCAAGCTTAGTGACATGGAACAAGTTGTCAATAGGCCTGCAGATCTGCAGGAGGACTTTAATTGGGTAAGAACATATGTCAGGAGAGGGTGGAGGCTGGGTTCTTTTTATTAGCAAAAGATGTTACTAGGCATGGTAGCTTTTGAGAAGGAAAAACTTTTATTCCTTTGTCTCTTTTATCATAAAAATCTACTAAAGCACAAACCGTTCAGCTTTGCAATGAAAGAGTGCCTTTTGTGTCATTTATATTACCCTACTGTGCTCTTATTATTAACAGTTTTATGCTTAAGAACAGCACTTGGAAAAACATGCTCTTAAGAGCTTGAAAACACTCCCTGCAAAGCTTTCTTCCTTTGCTCCCACCCCAGAATCCCAATCAACAAGTGGATTTTGTATTTAGGCCCCCCCCTCTCCACCCACCCAGTCGCTTTTGTGAAATATTAATTCATCCTGAAGTTCCCAAAAAAAAAAAAGCTATTGAAAAACAGCTTGAGACACTTTTCTCCCTCCGGGAAATGCCATCCAAGACCCTTAGGGTGTCTGGAGAGCAGGAAGGTTGGGGGTGAGAGGTAGGAAAAGCTATTGCCCTTTATGAAGGAATGATGAATCTGAGAGACAGTCAAGGAAAACCTGTCAGGACATGCAAATTTGCTTCACTACACAAAAGCCACCTGTCTTTGAGAGAGGTGGGGGAAACACGGCAATCCTAACTCTCTCTCAAGGAAAGAGGAGCCGGCCTGAGCACGTGTGCTATTTGAGTTCACAGATCCCTTGCAGTTGAGGAATGATAAGTTATCACAGCAGACTAGAGCAGACATATTTTGACCTTCAGCCCTCTATCCTGCTACATGCTACAGTAAGCAGCTCCTCTCTGCCTTTCTTCCTTTTTTCACCCTAAGCTAAATTATTTTCATCATTGAAAAGTGCTGGCCTATGTGAGCATTGTGGGATAAACCAAATTTGGGAGACCTACCTTATCCAAAGACATAGGAGGAGAAGGGCCAGGACTGACAAGTAATGATCTCTACTTAAGATACAAGCAATAACAGTGAAAAACTTTCCACTGCCATCCTACAAAGTATTCACGAACACAATCATTTTGCTCCGCAGAGCAGTGCAGTTCTGTGCTGGTTCAGTCTGTGGAGCAGTTTTGGTGCACACCAGCTAGGTGCCAGCTTTCTGTGGCAGAAAGGAAGCCTGAAAAAGGACTAGAGGACTATGTACTTTCTATTGATTTATTTTTTTAGACTACAGACAGGGAAGTCAGATGCTTCCAGTGCCACTTGAAATTCTTAGGAACAGTGGGTCTTGCTACAGTTTCCTCAGAGACTTGGCTGAGCCTCTAGTCTGCCAGAAATTAATGCAAGAATCTTAAAGTAAGACAAGCTAAGACAACTGCAATGAAAACACGGAATGGGCAGGTGACTGACGTTTTGGGGATCTTTCTTTTGATACTGTCCATCTCTCAAAGAGACTCTCATGGTAAATGATTCTTAATTTCCCAGATGTACAGTTATTTCCCCTGAGTGTGTCTTTTCAGAGACTCAGATAATACAAGCTCCCATGGATCTCTGCGTAACGTTTTGCCCTTTTTAGAAAGGACTTCGGACACACGGCTCTGAAGTTAAAATTGCATGCAACTGATCAATGTTTATGGTTAAATATAATCAAATAAGACATTTCTCCTCTGATTAATTTCAAGTGCATTGTCAAAGGTGGTACAGATAATATCAAATTCACATAGCAAGGCAAAAGAGGCAGCACAATGTCTCTGTACTTTTCAGCTGTCTGGTTTGATGAGAGTGTAAGGATTGTTCCACTCTGGGCAGGGAGGAGCACATCTCACATACGTACAAAACAAAGAAGGTGCTATTCTTCATGGTTCACCAATAGGGGACAGCCTTTTGCATATTTGTCAGATTAACATATTCTCGGTTGGCATTTCCCGGAGGGAATAAAGTGTCTCAAGTTGTTTTTCAAGCTCCTGTGCACTGTCTGAACAGATAGTTATGAAATTGCATTGCTAATGCTTACAGTGGAGAGGCTTTCTCTTATATGCTACAGTGAAAACATTCAATACATAGCTACACGTACTCACTGTCTTCAAAGGTACAGAACAGCTTGCTCTGTCCTAAGCAGAATGCCATGCTGTTAAATGATGGGGCAGCCACCAGAGAATATTTCATCGGATGGAGAGGCCAAATTTCATTGTGAAAGCACATGCCAGCTCACCTCATCCAAAATGGTTATAGTGCACTCTACTTATGGCACATCAGCAATATATCTGCTCTGTCTCTTCTGGAAATTTTCAAATCCCCATCTCTGTCCCTCTCTCAACACTCTTTCACTGCCTTGTCCCTTTTTCCCCCAGATATCCCTCCCCAGCCTTTTGCCAAGTATTGTAGTTGTGCACCCAGAGAAACAAAAACATTTTAGTCTCCCCCAAACCACCTCCCTGCCTCTACCCCTGCTGTTTCTCCCCTTCCTCCCAAGAGGAGGAAAATACTCTAGAGAAAAAGACTTTACAATAGTGATCCTAAAATGTGTACTTGAGTGCATGGGTTTAACAGCTTTAATCTATCCCAAACTCAGAAGCTAATAGGGTTACAAATGTACACGATTTGTCAGCTGAAGCTACTCAAACGACAATTTCTCCTTCTCCCTTCCTCCAGCCATGTAGATATGTCCAAAGTTACTCTTTGTCATTCCTGGGTAACATGGCTTTTTCATTACAGCCATCAGTTTCTATTTCTAAGGTCACGGTTTGTTCTGCCTGGGAGCCGCTTCCAGGCTCAAGGTGAATTTAAAAGGACAAGGCTTATTGCTTCAGTTTAGTATATATTTTTATGAAACCTATACGTCAGTAACAGTTGTTGCTTTGACTGATTAGTCAGTCTCTAAGCACAATGATTAAATATGAATACCATGAGATATTTATTCAGACTTAATCTCCCTCTCTCAATCCTCAAGACATTATCTGCAGAGAGTTGCTAATGTAGAAAATGCTGCTACTATCATCCAGATAGCAATCTGAGCTACCCCATGTAAAATTTGATGGATATACTTCCTAACAATGGGGTGGGAGGTGGGCAGAAGGCAGGGTTTCCAAAGAACAGGTTTGAAACTCCATGCATCAGCGTTGTCAGCTAACTGCGTATCAGATTTACTAACAAGCCTTACTGGGGCAGGGATTTCTAATTTATCACTGTCTCGCACTGGAAAGAATGCTTAAAATACATGGACTGGGCTATTTTAGGTAAGACCTGCAAATTAATCTCCATCTTGTTGCATTCCCCGGATCTTTCCAGTGAAAACACCTGCAATGACTGTAGTTGACAAAAGGCTGCCTGCTTCAGATCTGCAAATAGCAAATAGCCTAACACCTATTGCAAGGGGAAAAAAAACAAGTAAGGTAATATCCCACCCCTGTAGTTCAAACCTACCTTAATTTCATAATGAAAAATGCCCTGCAATTTGAATAATAAGTACCCACACCCATGATAGGTGATCCACCACATTTTTCAATGTAGTTCAGCCCAGCACCTACCAGTCCATCTCAGACACACTAAAACCTTCTCCTAAAGACTTTTTACAGCATGGTCAAAAACATTACTGAGAAAAATCCCTCTGGCCAGAAGTTTTGTCCCACCTGTGAAGAGCTGGTTTCACAGCTCCTCACTGACTCTCCTTCATCAGAAACGTGGGGCTGGCTGATGCACATTTAGGGTTTTGTAGACACTTGCTTCCTTCCTGCCCCCAGACCCATTCATCAGAAATATTCTGCACTGATGGAACGGCAGAAAAGATGGGCCCCAAACACCCAAAATGCCTTAAAGTTATCCTCAACTTCTTCCCCTAAGTGTATTAGATGAGACCCAGGCTCTAAGTACAGCACAAGTGCCAGGTCTCCTGTTCCTTCTCACTGCATTTCATCAGCAGAGCTCCGTGTTTGATCTGTTGTTGAGTGATTGAAGGCGGAAACAGTGTGGTCACCCTCGTGTTATTTAATGCTGTTTTTCCTCAGTTCAGCAATTAGCACAGTCACTGAGCTGTTTTACAGGAGGTGTTGCTATGCTGAATTGTTCTACAGCTGCACAGGATCAAAGAGTCACAAAGGGAGCCCAGCGTGTAGATGTGCCACATGTTCCTTTAACTCAGCTTTGGTTGATGTTAATAGTTCTGACTGTGGTCATTAACTCTCTTTCTCTCTAAGATTTTTTATTTCTTGCAACATGTCTGAGTGCTTTGTTCCGGACTAGCAAGCCATGACAGTAAGCCAGGGAAGATGAGACTGATGGAATATAGCCAGAGCTGTGGCACTGTCCTGCAGAAGTATTTTACCCAAGAAAGGAAAGATCTCTCACTGTTTCAGTTATTATTATCACTAGTGTACTTAAGAGCCCTTAAGGATGTGTTCCTTGTCAAAAGTCTAAATATGACTACTTAGCTAATGAGCCTTAAGGACTATAGTTTTACAGGTATATCCTAGGGAAGCATTAGCAGAATTGACCCAAAAAGGCAAAACCAATTCAAAACTGAAATTCAGCTGAGAAAAGCAACACAAACCTCCCCTCTCTTCACAAAAATATTATAGCCATACTTGTTCCCATATTTTCTCAGGTTTAAAGCTTCCTCCTGTAATAAAGGTTTTGCATCAATAGCTCTGTCTCAAATTGCTGTAAACTTTCAAAGCCAACAATGATAAATATGACATCCCAATAGTTTTGGCAAAGGGGCTTTGCAGCACCTTTCTAGAGATGCTGGTGCTCGTCTCTCCACTCCCTTGTAACCAGGGCTCCAAAACAGCACCCTGTGTAGTCTATGGCAAAATGCAAGGGGCTACAGAATGCGGTGCTGAGGGTAGAGATAAGGGAAGGAGAGGAAAACAGTGTCTACAGTTACAAAAAGGACAAGGAAAGTAGGAGAGGGATGGTTTGACAGCACCAGCACACAGGGAGGATAAAGAAAAGGTATTAAAGTTGGATAAGATAATATACAGCAGATAGTCTGTGAGTACAGCCACTGCTTTAATTGTTATATTGTCAGCATAACAATGACTATTTATTTTACCCATTTAAATGGCACTATTGGGATTTTACAGAATTCTGGGCCTTCTTCAATTAACCCCATAAGGCAATATCCATTCCAATAGCAGCTTCAAAGGTATGGATTTTCCACTCTATTAAACTCTATTAAGCTTGTACAGGTTATAAAACTGTAAACATGACAACCTGATTATCATTCATTTATCTTTCTCCTTCCCATGTCTTCATCAAAGTCTACAGCCACTACTCCTTTCCTCCTGTGTCCTGCCACTTGACATGATAAGCTTTGCTGTCTTACTTCAAAGCCTGATTTACTTTTTAAAGACACTCTATTGTCCTAAACACCTTGATGAAATTGGGAAGGCCACAGTCTACAACTGGGACTCAACAACAGAACGTGTCTTCTTGCAGTCTGCAGTCTCATGTAGGTCATGAGACCTCTCTCTGACAAAATGTAGTCCATTTCTGCAGACAAAAAAAGGTTGAAGGTTTTCTGGGGATGCTATAAAATTCCCCCAGCAATGATGCAGAGTGTAAATCACAAATTTTAGGGATAACTATTCTTTGGTTTAGGAAAGTAATTCTTGTTACTGCTGCATACCACCGTTTCTCTTGCAGATCATGTTAACAGCGAGACTCAGCCCTTCCTTGGGGATAATTTGTCACAGAGGATATGGATCCTATCATTTTTCCCTCACTGTAAGGACAGATGTTTGCTCTGACTGGCAGATCTAAAAAATGAGTTATTTTTCTCTCTGCTGAGATAGATATACTCCCTAGATAAATTTGAGCGTGATCAACAGATATCTTCTTTAGAAGATTGACACAGAACTTGAAAAATGATGCACACGTCCCCTGGCAGGGACATCCTCTCTGCAAAGCAGTGACATAGAACATGAAACAAATGATCTATACTCCTTGCCTGTTCCATCATTTTATCCTGTGCTCTACACTTTTATAAAGGCAATCATAAGATGAAGGCTTGAGACAAAGTAAAAACATGGTATATTGCCAAATAGTTTCTAATAGTATTTTTGGCTTCTCCATTGTTCATTATTCCTCAGGAAGAACTTTGTTCCTTGGCAACTAGATGCTGAGTGTTACTTCCATGCTGTGCAAGGAATTAAGACTTCTGTTCGTAACCTCTTCTTACCTCTGCAGTACTAGGGCAGCTCAGGGAAAGGTGCATATTTAGCAGAAGCACCACAAGACGACTAAAAGTTGTCCAAATCCTGCTATGCTACCTATGAGCCAGGAGAGCTTGCCAGAGCCCCACTGCCTGCCCAGGTTCTGCTCCTGAAGAGAAGCAATCAGCTGTGGTAGAAACTACCCCAGGAGCTCTTCCATAGTCACCGTCCTCCACCAAAGAGGAAGTAGCCAAGAAGTTAAGTGGGAAATGTCACTGGAGCCATTCAAGCTCCAACACCTCCTTCTGGCCCGGAAAAGGACAGAATCTTCCCCTCCCACCGCTAAATGAAGGAAGGAGAGTTAATGAATGAAATTTAAAAAAAACTAAGATGTGCCAGAGACTCCACAAAATCCCCTCAAGACTACAACAGTAGATAAAATTATAAACCCTAAAAACAAGGAGGAGGGAGAGAGGAAAACCCAATTACATAATGGACCAATAGTTCACCATGTCTAAATAATTTATACCATCTTGTTCTTCAATGCCCATTTTCCTTTTTCTCCAGCCTTCTAATGAGTTGCCAGATGGACCATCCACTGTGCAAGCAACTACATGTGCAGTTAGAGTTCCTTTGAAATGTCATTTGAATCTTTTTTAATATTGGCTTAATTTCTTGTCTGTATTATGCTAACCTTACTTCAATTCTAAATGGCTGTGGAAAAGACTGCCTATAATTTAGACAAAGAATTCTATTTAAGTTGAGTTTAACACTCAATATTGAACACTGAACACTTTAAATACTTGTGCTCCTCTGCTGCTTGAAGTAAGAGCTAACACAAGTCTTTTTGGGATTTTAAACAGTTTTAGACTAAGCCCATTAATGAGACGTATAACAGATGAGGCACTGAATGTGGTACTTACTTATACTCTCTGGCTATAGCTGTAATTAAGCACTGCACTGCTTAGCACCAAGACATCCCCAAAATCTCATCTAGGTAGTGAAATCCTCTGTTCCAAACATGGAACGCCATGAATGATAAACTGGGGGAGCCCTTAGTTCTCAGGAAGCAATATCCTCCTCTTCTTCAGCCAGTAGGTAGCTCTGCAGAGGGTTGTGGCTGCTTCTGGGGCTCCCAAGGGGAGCTGGAGCACTCTCACAGCTGGGGCTGGTGCTGCCTGCCAGCCATTCCCACTGGGAAGGCTTCAGATGGAGCATCCTCAAGAACCTGCTTATCTGCAGCCCTCTCATCTCAGTGGCCGATGAGGTGAGAGGGAAACCAGGCACTGAAGAGACATATGACAGGATGAAGAGTGCTGGACTCACCGAGCTGCCAGGAGAGGTACTGATGTGAATCAACCCCACAAGAACTTGTGAAGCAACTTGTTCTCTGACAGGCTGTGTATACCCTGAAATGACCGCGGTCTAAGTGACTAAATTAGATCAGCTAATTCAAAGATTTGAGGGAATGATGTTATTACAGTTTATGTGACATTTCCTGAGTTTCATACCCTTGAAACTCTGGCAGGAGAAACGTTGGGTACTACCTCTGGCCAAGCTGCACTGTGGAGAAGGGATGCAGAGGGGTGATACAGCAACACCACCGCAACCCGCACACTTGAAATAGTCTCATTGAAGTGTTGGAACACTACCAAAACTCTGACTTAACAACCTCTCTCTTGTATTTTGCTTGCTCATCATTTCTGCTCACTGCAGCCTGTTTCAATTCAGATTGTAAACACTTCTGAACATGAACTATGTCTTTATTTGTTTCTAACACTCACTGGGCGCCCAGCACTAATGATCACCACAGCCATTAACGACCCAGAGGATTCCGAGTTCTGGCTGTACTTAAAAGAACCTCAAATATCTCAAAGTATGGAAATTCATGTTGGGGCTTTCAAAATATTAATTAATACATACCCCACTGCTAAACCCCCCAACTCCCCATCTTTGTTCCACTCACATTTACTTTGTAAGGTGTGATTATTTTTTCTAATCACTTATTTTTCTTGGCTTGTGTAGGAAGGCTGCAGCAATACACTAAAGATATATTCCACACAGAAGAGCCACTGTAGTTGTACCAATTATTTGTGCACCACAGAGCTTTCCTTTTATAATTGACTTCATACATTCATGTCTTCAATGCTAAGTGCACAGCTTCATCACCACACTAATCTTTGTTCTGTTTGGAAAGCAAGTGCAATAATTTCCTGATCTGGGCCTGGGAGGTTTATTTATGCAGACACACTGCGTCCTATATCTCATGACATTTGTTTAATTGGTGGTCCATGCAGAGGGAGCATTAGAGTGATCAGAGCCCCCTGCATGGTGGCTGAAACATGGGCTCCTCCGTGTCTCACTCCCTATTTGCAGGAGTCCCAAACTTAACCAGTTCTCCCTCCTCCATGACTGGAAAGCTTCAGGAATTGCCCCAATACCTCTCTCAAATTCTGTTTTGTACAGATAAAGTCTAAACAGGGAAGGAAAGCTTACTGAGCCCACTATTTTTCATATGTGAATGTGGAGTATATGGTACCTACTTTTCCTTGGTCTGCATCTGGCCATAAAGAAAATCAGGGCTGGCAGAACTCTACTACAAGATTTAAAGTAAGTCACCAGTAAACCAAACCTGTTTTCAACAGAAATATGAGATTTAAAGTACACCACTGATAGATAAAATAAGCATGTTTGTAATGGAGATAAAAGCTATTCATATTGCTGTGGTGCTGGGTAAACATATTTTTTTCAGTCAATAATAAAGTCACCCAAAACCATATTTTCCATTGTGCAGAAACTATTTCTGAATTCAGGTCGGATTTCCTAATGGTTCCATCTGAGAAAAAAATATTGAGCCAGGACTCTCAGAAGGAACGGTAAATGGTTTTGTTACCTTTTACCCAACAATTTATTACAGACCCACGCAATTAATTCTTACTGATGTCCAGCAGAAAGCAGTATGCCTTCTCCCGCCCTGCCAGAATTTGCATGTTCTCTTTTCAGCCAAGATGGACCATTGCAGCTCTTCCCTCATTTTCCTGCCTTCCCACCTAGTAAGACTTTAGCAAATGGTGAGCAACAAGAAATTTGGGGTGTCTTGCTTGAACTGTGTATCTGGAACTGCAGAAATGCATCAGAGAAATGAGTACAGGACCTGATCTAGCCCATCCTGGCATGGCCTTGCTTTAAGGGTTCATACATCCCTCCTGGGACATGAGATAATTTGTCCTCTGACACCGTCCATGCATATGTTAATTGGAGCAAGACTTGTGGGGCAGTTCCACAGCCCAACTGAAAACCCTGACCTGAGGTTTCAGAAGGTTCACACCTTCTCCCTTCCTTCCTCACTCTTCCTCAGAGTGCTGAAGTGTTTTACACAGCTGGGACAGGCTCAGCACATGGCATCCAGCAGCTGCTTCTCCAGGGAGGTGGTTCCTACCTCCATCAGGCAGGAAAGAAGCTAAATCTGGATTTCCATCTTGTGGTGACTATTTCTAATCAATGACCTACTGAATGAGAGGAGGGTGGGATCTAAACCTTCCTGCTTTTGCTAATTAGCCATCACTGCTTTCTGTAAGCAGTGTTTAAAGAATGGCAGATTTGGGGTTATATCCCATGGAACTAAACAAATTACTGCATTTTATAAATTTTGATGATTTCTCACTCCAGTCGGTTCAGTATTTCAATTTTGATTTTTCCTCCCTGAAACAGCCCTACATTCCTCTCGTCTTGACTTTTCACTGCACTTCAATTTATACAGGGCTGGATGCATTACAGAGATGCTTTAATAGCCGTTTGCACACTTCTAGTGTCTACGTTTTGGGAGTACTCCTGATAAATCAGCCTTGCCTTTGAATTTTCTGGCTTTACTGTTAGCTGGAAGCTTTAAAAAAAAAAAAATTAAATCTGAGAATGGTTTTTAAAACAACCTTGGCAGAAGGAACAGCTATCCTAGATGGAACACTAGAAAAAGTTACAGGGACAGTCGGGATCCAGTTCCATAATCAACACATCTGTTTGTAAATATTAAGACCTCTCCCATTTTAGGTGCAATTTTCCAAAGGGCCTGTTTCCTTGCAACATTTCTCCCAGCTTTGATCAAATGACTGAAAAAAGAACAGGCTGAGAACTGAGACAGGCTGTGAGATCTCAGGGATGCTTAACTTCGCCTTTGCAGGTTCAAACTTTATTATATCCATATTAATTAAGGACATTTCTGGAGAGCCCAAGTGGCCATCTGAGGCTGGGCTGAACACCAGTCGCACAACTAAATCCTCTGGGTCCATTAGCCTGAAGCTGTGCATGAAGAATGCACTGGGCAAAACACTGACCTCAGTGAAAGTGAGAGGGAAAAGTCACTTTTTCATCTGCAGGATAAAGGGTGGGTTGCAGGAGTTCACCCAGGATATTGTATTGCCTATGGTCGTGAGATGGGAGGCCCCTTTTTTAAAGACAAATGGGCAATAGTTGAAATTGAGCTGGCAGAACCTGCCCGGGGAACAAACTCACCTTTTATTAAAACAAAAGAAAACTTGCCAGAGCTGCTAGGCTCAACACAGCTTGATTAAAGCCATTGGGGAATTTACCAATCAAGGAAAGGGCAGAGCACGGAAAAAATAAGAATTGCTAGATCAGTTAAAAGCAGCTAGAGAAAACCCTGAGGCTCTGCAGCTGGTCATTACTGATGCAAGAGATAGACTGCCTCATGGAGAAGGGATATAATGGAGAAGAGCAACACATTAATCTGCAGAGTTCAGCATTAGGGCTGACTAATCACACGCAGCCCCGGCAGCTGCAGACCATAGACCACCTTCTCAGAGAAGGGGCACTGATGTAGATCCCTGTTTATCACCCAAACTACATATATTACCATGTCTGCATGCTTTAAGCCATGCAGCTCACTAGTATCTTTCCGTGCCAAATAAGATTGGTGTGAAAAGTAACTCAGGAGTGTATCTACACTGAGTGCAAACTGAACATACTGCAGTGAGCTGCACTGATTGAAGCATCGCTTAGTCCTTTGGCGGCAGGTTATCACTAGCCCTGCTGGAAATCATTATCACTGGAGAGCCTTCAGCTAAAATCATCTCACTTCTAAAGGCACTTTAGTGAAACAGTGTTAATCGCTAATTCTGCTTCCTTGCCTCCCACAAGACAGCGGGACAGTGAAGGTAGAAGGAGGATGGACACGGGAGCTCCCTGAGGCAGGTAAGCTCCAGGCATGTGCATTTACCTCGGCGCAGATAAAGGGATAAAAACATACCTCTCTAAGTCCTTTTCACGCTCTCATCAGTATCACGGGGATAAGGAATTCAAGGTTTCACCACGCAGAATCCATTTCTGCCTTATTGAAGAACTACCCAACTCACATTTAGGCTGTAAATTGACACTGATTAATAACAGAACTTTAAGGCACATGACTATACACCTGGTCAGACCACAGACTTTCAACAGTGAATAGCTATATAATAGAAGAGGAACTGAGGCCACCAGGGCTTCTTATAACTCAGATCGCTTTGTCCGTGCCTTTCATGAAGGCAGAGTTATGCAATCTCCATAGATGCATTTTCAGGCCTGATCTCCTTTGCCAGAAAGGACATGCACAGAACTCAGCATACCCTGCCTCCTAATCACATCCAAGGGACTCTATACCTGTTCCAGAAAGCAATTATTTTCTATTTGCCAGTGTAACAATACAAAAGAATGGCAACAAATCTCTTTTGCCCTGCCGCATTGTACAGCATTTTCTTCCCCCGTCCAACTCTCCTCCTGTCTGCCATAAGAAGTGTCAGAAGATGTCAGATTCCAATGTCTAAATTAAATGTAGTAATCTGATCAGGATGAAATGCCAAATGAGTCACCTCCTTCAGCATCAGCCTCTACGCCACCTGCCCTTTGCTCTGCTTCTTGGCTTTCATAGGTTGCTGCTCAGCACAGTGTCCATATAAAATGGACCTGATAAAGAAGGAGCTAATGGATAAAAACTTCATGAGAGCTTTCAGGTAGAAGACTTTGCAACATGAGCAGATATAAGTGATGACATTTGTGGGGAACCTGCCCTATATTCTTCTTTTTTAATAGGAAGAGTAAAGTGAAGTTGATAGAATAATTCTGAATTTTTCACCTTCTCTCTTCTAAATGGCACATCAGTGAGACACTTACAAGGTTTTCACCATTAAACCTGACAGAGAAATATATGTTCCCTGATTCCAGAAGGCTGCAATAATGTAAAAAGCAGTATGAATCTGAACTAGATGACCAGGTGGGGACCTGAACTCAGAACAATGTGAGATCAATAGCTTTTAATAAACTTGCTGAATTTGGCACAAGTTGTTCCCGAACATCAAAGCCGAAATTACCTTAAAGAAGGAATCTAGCTTTAAAAAAAAAAAAAAAAAAATCCTCTTTGACTTTACAGAAGTATATGAAATACCATCACTTGAATCAAGATACTTTAGCTATTCTTTGCTTTCCACCCTCTCTAAGGCCAAAGCTAAGTTTACATATGGGTGAGATAGCTTTTCATAACCACTCATCTGTGGTATAAGCTGACTGAAGGTCAGATCAATAAATGCTGTGCCTTAAGTTGAAGATATTCAGAACAGTGAGCTTTTGTGCTAACTGGAAAACAGAAGGAAAACTTCTAGAAAACCACACGCCACCTATAATTCCTTCTCATCAGCAAGCCAGAAGAAATAATTCTGCACTAAAATTTAAGAAAACTCAAAAAGAAGACCCCAACCCCTGCACATCTACTATTTCTCTTTGGTTATGCACTATATTAAGTTCAACGGAACTCACTGCTTAGGGTTTCTGAAGTAGGACACCTTAGTAAGACACCTCCCAGGTTATCCTAGAAAGCAGATGAGGCCTTTTCTCTTTTTAAAGGTTCCTCTTCTAAGCCAAGATGTCTCCAAAATAAAACCACCAAAATAAAGCCCCCCAGGTCCTCCCCTTAAACACTGGGCTTTCTTGCTTCACATACCTGTTCATACCCCATGCAGTCACAAGTTTTCAAGACCCACGGCCAACACCTCTCATGGCCATCAGATTTTATCAGTAATAACTAATTACTGCTATCAAGGCTATGGAAAAAAAAGGCAAAACAAGGAGAACTAGATGGTGGGAAAGCCTGCTGAAAGAAAAGACCATTCCAATGTAAAACTGGTCAGTGCTAGGGGAAGATGAACCTTTCACACTGCATGCAGGAGTTTGCCTTCCCTGTATTCTTTGCTCTTTCCCTATATTTGGCTGGCTTCCTAAGGGTTAAACCATCTTTGATAGCAGGAAGGTATAACTGTCCTAAATGTCTTCAGAAACCTGCTTTCCTATTAGTAATTCCCTAGTGACATTGTAAAGAAAATCAAACAGCAGACTTCACATCCTGAGCAAGCCTGGTTATGCATATTTAATAAAAGGAAACATACTATAAGATAAAAATGGGTGTCCATGGAAACTGCATATCTAGCTTTAAATGAAAAAAAAACCACATTAAATTTTACATATGACTTTCTTTCACGTTCACTCTCCCTCTCTACAAGTTGTGGTGTTATGTATTGTCTGTCAGAGATCTTCACTGCCTGATTGTTATTTTCACATCCCTGGCATGATCTCAGCATTGTACAACGCTGAGATCTGTCATGTACTGTACACAGCTTGGGCTGCACATAGGCTTTTCTGCACCAGGCAAACATGGGCTGCAACAAAGCACTGAGCAGGATGGCTTGCCCCTAGGATTTAGAGCTCATCGGTAATTTTTTGAAAGGGGTTAGATGAGGGGAAAACAAAACGAGCCAAAACAAAATGGCACGGGCAAGCCAGAAACAGTCTGTGCTGTGCAGGGGGGTGGAGGGGGCTGTGCTCCCAGCTCTCACTCCTCCCTGTCCTCACATTCTGCATGCACAGGAGAGAGACGAGAATTTAAGGTATGTATGATGACATGGGGATCATCCACGGGGGATGTGCTGTAACAGATCAAAAGCTACAACCAGCAGCTGTCCTGGTGCTTTATATGGGGAAGCTGAACCAGCGCTGAAAGCTGGGGTTCAAGCTCAGGACAGAGCGTAGAGTGCAATAGAGGGGAATCAACAAACACTGAATCATGCAGTTCTCTCAGCTCCAGCCACCAGAGTAGTGCCCAGCACCAAGAAGGGCTCAATGAGCCTCTTTGTTCACAGCACCAGCTGCCAGGCACTGTGAAGGGAGTTGCAGTAAGCAGTGGTTTGCAAGAGATGCATGTGCAGGGACAGACAGCAGAAGAGCTCTGTTACAATTAGCACAGGATGCACAACTAAATTTTTATCAAAATGAAAGCAATAGTTGGCTTCCTCAACATTTTTCCTTTTGCAAACAGGCAAATATGCCAACTCTACTAGCTGGCTCCAGTAATGCCCTGGAAAAATGGTGAGACGTATGCCATGGGCCATTCTGAGCAACACACCGAGGCACCACCCTATTAGCAGTGACTGCAAAGGTCACTATGGAAAACTTGACCTCCTTCAACCTGTTTCCATATGGAGTCCCACTGTATAAATTGCCTTAGCACTCAGCAACTTTGAGGATCAGGACCCTACCCGAGAAAAGCCAGTGGCAGGATCTTGAGCTATCACCTCATTACCATTGTTTCCAATAGAGTCACCATTTTCTCCTCTTCAGTAACTAGGCAATTAAATTCTGTCCCCACTGCATTTTTTTTATAGCAGTGAAGAATTTCCACAGTAGGATCCAACATTTAAACAAAGAGCAGCAGTTTCCCACCTCTCTCTGCAGAACGCTGACAAACCCAACCTCTATCCTCCTCCTCCTCCTCTCCACATCCCTGCACACATACGTTCTGTAACTACTGCCTTTCATTTAACTTGCTCTTAGGGAAAGACTTCCCAAAGGTTTTAGTTGCCCAATTACTAGACAAACATAACCACACACAGCTAAGCTAATGCAAATAGATTCTCTGCTCCTTCATCCAGTACACTTGCTTCAGGCTTTACTATGCATTCATAAGCAAATTCTGCTTCCTCCCTCCTTCCCTCCTGTGTTCATCTTGAACTAGAGAGAAGCTTTTATCCTGTTCCCTTGTTATCATACTGAGCATCCATAAATTCATTTCACTGCTTGAATCTCCTCACATTCCTGAAACTAGACACCTGCAAAGTCTGCACGTTGAAGGTCCACTCCTGCAGGTAGAGTCCTTCAGGAACAGACCTACAAGTCCATGCAGTGATGCAGAGGCTACCTGGCATCATCCACATCGTGCTGTTGTTGTGCTCCCATTTTTGCAGTTCAGATCTCCGACTTGCCACAGTCTTGCTCAACAGCATAAGGTTTTTGGGAAGCACTCTGGCTCCTGGTAGGGAAGGAGAAAACCTGGCTGATGTACTGGTATGTGAAATCTACATGTTTCATACTCTAAGGCTTTCATGCCTGATATCCACCACCATATATCTGACAAGGCTAATTAATAAGGCCTGCACAATCAGAGCACACACTGTTAGTAGCATGTATCTTCACGTACTCCACGTCACAAGCAGGACACATACTCTTCCCATTTTTAACAAGATGATCCCACCATACTAAACCAGCCACACTGGCAGCTTATAGCCAAGCAGACTGAGAGCACCCCTCTGAAAGACTGGTTGCACAATTGGAGGGGCATCCAAGAATTGGAAGCACCCACACAATCAGTCTGAGGTGCAAGCTTCACATGATCACAGTCACTATTCACAGCGTTTTCGACCAAAAGATAAAATGTGCTCCTAGGCCACAGTTTCACAAGTGGTACTTCATGACCACAGATGAGGATTGGAGAGCATGAGTAGATTGCTGTACTCATGAATATTATTGTACTCCTCCTGTCGAGCAGAGCATGCCATTGGACTCACCAGAGAACGACAGCCTTGCTCCATGACTTTGTCCCAGATTTTGTGCAACCTGAGAGTTACCAACAGTGTACTACTACTAACTTACAAGAGTACAGCTATGTGGGTGAAGTGGGCTGACAGGACCATAACTGGGTCCTGGAGGTCATTGTGCAGGGGGACACAAGCCAGCCAGCACCTCTAGAGGAACACCAACACTGGCCCTAGGTAAGGACAGCATTTCTGGCCACAAAAGTATATATGTGTCATTGGAGGAAAAAGCATGACAGCATTTCTGATGAGAGCTAGCAACCTTCCTCTCCTGGCTCTTCTGTTCCAGTTGTGGTAGTTCCCTGCATCTGGTAGCCATATGCCCTGGCCTACTGCAGGACCATGGACTAGATGAATCCTGGCAACCTATGGGAAACAGGTGATTAAATACTCCTGCGAAGCTTGCAATACCAGTTATGCTCAAGTAAACGTGACAGGTAAGGAGGACAGATGGCAGGAGGACCTGTACTACATGGTCAGCAGCAAGGCTACAATCACACACGTGAAGCTGCTGGGAACCCAGCATTTTTGACTATGGGTCAGCCAGGACACCTCATTCCACTTATTATTCCACTTGTTCTTTTTTACCCTCTGTTTTGTTCTTTCTGTGTGACTTTCCAAGGTTACATACTAAATATAGTTCTTCTGTCAGGGTAAGAAATGGGTTAAGTAAGCTTAGAATCGGGTTTGTTCTCCAACTAGCATCTGTATGCCCTAATAAAGCCAGATAACTGTATTACCGGGGTAGCTTGAAAACAGACAAAATCTGCTTTCTGTTTTTGCTAAATCCACAGCTAAATGATATTTGAGGGGGATGTTTTCATGGGAGATAA
Organism: Calidris pugnax; assembly: GCF_001431845.1. NCBI lineage: Eukaryota > Metazoa > Chordata > Aves > Charadriiformes > Scolopacidae > Calidris > Calidris pugnax. The sequence continues at coordinate 9,548,494 of NW_015090781.1, read as the reverse complement.
AAGACTAAAATCAATGATAGGACTGTCTGAAGACTGAAGTTTCATTTTATCTCCACAAAAAATCAGGACTCAGCTATTCCAGTCGCTCTCTATTAAGTTTTGGTTCAAAAATGTCACTTGTACTCACAGCAGTGCTGAAAAGACTATTTATCTGAATCCAACTGTAGCATAAAAATTCTCTTGGAATCTTTTGTTTATCGAATTAGATAAGCATACATAAGTAACGCTGTTTATTACAAGAAAAGACTTGTAGGTGATATGAAACCCAAACTAATAACAGTAATCATAAATGGTTATGAGAATGGTGTGAGGTCTAAAGATAACACACACATACACTCAGATATCAATCTGTGGTTTAGGGAATTTAGGATAAAAGCGCCTGACAGTTCAAAAAGGAAAATCACCACCTCTTCCAAACACTTTTCAAAAACTGCAACAACAGTTTAATACTTTAAAATTACAAACTTTACTGTCTAACCATGGTGGTGGGTTTGCATCACTTCTAAGTCTACATAAGAACTCTCAGAAGTGAGAAAGCAGTACAAGATGGAAGAATGCATTACTTGTTTTTTTTTTTTACCTTCGTGATTGTACACTACTGTGACATCTTTTCAGAAATACCACCTTCTATAAAATGCCACCAAAGTCTTGTTTTTGGCCCAGGTAGCCAGGCAGGCAATGGTTCCTCAGTTCCCGACCTATCTGGCCACTAGACCCAAAGAAGAGCTAACAAGGGTTAGGCAACATGATTGTCTACAGTCATTGGGTGGCTAGAATTGATGGTTCCTGATATGCCAGTCCTAAAATCCTAATTTTCCAATCAGTCTTCCTTTGCAGCTGGTTCTGTCTAGAGACTCCTGCAAGACAAATTGGGATTACCCATTTCTATTTAGACAGTACACTCTTTTAAACACAGATCTAGCTGTAAAGTGCAACCGAGTAGAAATGAACCCCTGCCCATTTTCTCTTTGGAACTAACTTCTTGTATAAAGAGCTTAGTCTCCAGTTCAGCTAAGCCTTTAATTGTGTGCTTAACTTTAAGTATGTGCTTAATGTCAATGGGACATATGGGTAAGTATGAAACTGTGTGTTTCATTGAATAGAATAAGTTACCTCAAACATTTAAATTTTTTTCTGAACTGAGGCCCTGGCAAATAGAAAAAGAAAGAGCCTTTAATGGGAAATTGAAAAGAAATAGGTTCCTAGTATCTATTGGTTAAACTAGCATTTTAAGGCTTTCTCTCCTCATTAGTATAATTATATCAATAACTCATTTCTGTGCATCTTAGGAGGAGAGATTTCTTTGAAAGTTAATTGAAATGTGGGAGTTTAAACTAAGTAACTGAACTCTTTGCTTTTGAGTGCATTTGATCAGAATGTCAAAGATATTTGGATAATTATTTCTATTACCTCAGCGCTTGAGATCTTGCCATTAAAATATATATACATATCCTCTCATTGTCACTGCATTTCTAGGATTACTACATTCCTGTAGGTATTCAGCCAGAAAAATTATAAAGTGAGCATCACACATATCAAAGCTATAAAACCAACATATGCACTCACTAGGAATTCAGGGCTACTGTGATGGTACCCTGCTGAGATCCTTGCCTTCCGTTTCTATACATTCTTGTTACCTAGCAGTATTAATAATGGCTCTAAAACAAGAGGAGAGGTATGAAATGATAAACTCCCTCTTGCTGCTGCTCCTGTTCTTGAGTCTGAGAAATTTATCTTCCATGAGTTTCTGTACTTAAGCACTTTCTTTAACAAGTAGTTCAGTCATTGCATTTACCATCATTTGCTCTGGAACAGACGCTACCCTGAATCAACTGAGGTGAGCAGTTTTTGAAAAGCTATACCTGGTAGACAAAAGCAGTCTGCCTTTTGGCAGCTCTCTTTCCTTTTCTGTTCCTGAGCTCATCCTGTAGCAGAATGAGGTGTTACGCCGTAAAAAAGAATAAATGTTACATTCAGCGAGAGTGTTTCTCTTCTCTCTTGCCCCATCCAAATGTGTTCTACTCTTGTCTGTCCTATAGCTATTGCATCATTTTCAGCCTCTACTTGTCCTCTAAATCTTGCCAGAATCTACATTTTTGCCTCTTCAACTGAAATTAATGGCCACACCTATTCATTCTTCTGACATGTCTCTTCTCATTACTTCTTCATCCTTTGACCCTTCCTGGTGTCATTATCATACTAATATCTTTTACCTTGTCTTCAGCAATGAGAGCAGTTCTTTCACATGACTTAGTACAGAGCATTACTAGAGAGTCAAACATTTTCTAATGCCTCACTAATATTTTTCTTTATTTCTCTCACATGATAAGCCACAGAAATATAGAGCAGCAATACCAGTATTTCAAAAAAATGTCTCATCAAAGCTCTTTCATTTAATGGCTATAGTTTTATGTCACAATCTTGGCTACATTTCAGTGGTAAAAAGAGAAAGTCAGTGGCAAGTTAAAAAGGGCAATAAACAAGATGTATCATAAGCAATATGCCAATAGTTATTCTATTGCTGCTTTCAATTCCTAGTGCTGTACCTTCCCAGTTTGTTACTTCCCCTTGGCATTTTGGGACAGTTTACCTAAAGTTATGTCACTGTTTTTCTGCTTCCCCTTTTAAATTCTGATACATAATATTTGGGTTGCAGCTGTCACCGGAGGTTTCGTATTTCTTCTAAACACTTCTCTTGGAGTTTTAAAATGAATCAAGCACATATTCCTATAGGTCTTTCATTTTGTAAACATTTTCCTCTTCAAATAAAAATCTGCATTCTGGGTCATATTTGGAGATTTGTAATGTTTCTTTAATGGATTGTAAAACCAAAGGCATTGTTACGATAATCTACTTTAAATTAACTTCTACTTAAACAATAGTACATTTTTCAAGAAGATAATCAGAGGGGGAAAATATATTCTAATGCTAGATACATCATTCTGGTAATCAATTACCCTCCATTTTAAAACATTGTGTTTTAAAACACAGCCAGGTCAAGGGAGGTGATTTTGCCCCTCTGCTCCACACTGGTGAGACCCCACCTGGAGTGCAGAGTCCAGCTCTGGAGTCCTTAGACAGAAAAGACACGGACTTACTGGAGCAGATCCAGAGGAGATCCACAAAAACAACCTAGGGGCTGGAGCACCTCTCCTGTGAGGAGAGGCTGAGAGAGTTGGGGCTGTTTAGCCTGGAGAAGACAAGGCTTTGGGGAGACCTTATAGTGGCTTTTCAATACTTAAAGGGGCTTGTAAGAAAGATGAGAACACATTTTTTAGTAGGGCTTGTTGTGATAAGACAAGTGTAATGGGTTTTAAATTAAGTGAGGGTAAAATCAGGCCAGATATAAAGAAGATTTTTTTTTATGCTGAGGGTGGTGAAACACTGGCACAGGTTTCCCAATGATGTGGTAGGTGCCCCATCCCTGGTCAGGTTGGAAGAGGGCCTGAGCAACCAGATTTAGCTGAAGATGTCTGCTCATTGCAGGGGGATTGGACTAGATGGCCTTTAAAGGTCCCTTCTAACCCAAACTATTCTAGGATTCTACAATTCACACTTCTTCACAATCATAAAGTAGCTATTTTATGTAAATATTGAAGGCTGGTATCAATTCACCTACTAACCCACTCTTATACAAATTAGGTAGATTAATTTTCTTAAATCACATGTTGGAAGTTTTTTTCCCCAGACTCTGCATCATTCTTTTGTTCCTCTGAATCTTTTCTGTTTTTCAGATTTTTTTTCTTAATGGGTAAAAACAAGGTCTGGACAGAGAATGCTAGCAATTATCTCAGTCATACCATGAACTCGTCTCCCTCCTGCGTGACATTCACTGCTTACCCATTCAGAGCTAATGTTTCTCTCTTAGCCATTATATCGAACAGGGAGCTCATATCCAGACACTAACCTATCACAAACTCTAAATCTTCATCAGTACCGCTGTATTTCAAGGGTACTTTTCTGCTATTCTGTACGTGTGATTGGAATCCTTTGTTCCCAGGCATATGACTTTGTATTTGCCTGTATTAAAATGCATATTGTTCAGATGAGCTCACCTTACTGAATGATGCAAAACTAGAATATAGAAATGATCTGCCCTGTCATTATTTACCACTCCACTAATTTTTATGTCATCTGCAATATTTACCAGCAGAGATTTTCTATTTTTTTCCAGATCATTGCTAAAGAATAACTAGCATTAGGCGAAGAATAGATTACTGCAAATGTCTCCATAGGATGCAGATTTTCAATCACAGCACTTTTGAAGTCTATCTACTAAATACGTCTTTCAGTCAAAGCATAAAGGGATTTGGAATAAGCTCTATATACACTATAAAATGCTAAAAAAGGTTAAGCTGTTTTAAACAATAAAAATCTAGCTGACCAGGCAATAGATTGGAAGCTATTGTTGCCATCTAATAACATTTTAGACTATCCAGTCATAAAGTTTGAACATCAGCATGGGAATAAATACTAAATCACATTGTAAAACTAGGAGAAATCCAGTCTGTTAGAAATAACACAAGACAGTTTTCTCCTTGAAATGTATTAATCCAACTAGCTTTGCAATAAATATGACAAAACGATATTCAGTAAAAGTACTTTTAACGTCCTACATATTGGAGAGAGGCATCTGCCTACTTTTTCCCCAAAATACAATCAAAACTTGGAAAGTACTTTGACTCTGGAAGGGATGCACAGAGGCAGCACTATATATGCATCTCTCATCACAGCAATGGCCTAATATATATGGTAGCATCACCATAACCTAATTCTGTCCTTTCTTTTTCTTAGTCAGCACAGTACACAGTAATCTCACATGAGCACACATCTTGCAAGTTATGTAGGGTTTTGGCAGAACTGTCACTTCCCTTACAATACAATGCATTTTGGGCCTGGATTCATTATTAAAGAAATAGTATTTGTTTAGGATTAGTCAGTCCAAATGCAACACCTTCGGTTTAATTTTTAGCGATTTATCTGGGTCATATATCAGTATGAGATATACAACAAAACTGTTTATCTAATCTTGTAGTAGGAGGGATACAATTATTATTGCAATATGGGAATAACTCTAACAAATCGTGTTCCCTCTGGCTTGGACAATAACATTCAGCTGAAAATATAATTGTAAAAGGTTTTGTAGGGATTTCAAAACTGTTTGCCAAGAAAGTCCTCTATTTCCACTCCTCCTGCCTTTCACGACCAAGACTACAGTCTCACTTTATTATTCAAGAAAGTCAAATACTCTAGATTCTTATTGCCTTCAATTTTTGGCACTTTAAATGGTCAAATAATTTTTTTTTCACTTTTTAGCTTTGCAGTAGTTTAGTCAAAGAGCTGTGGTTTTTCTTGCTTGTTACTATGATCCTTATGCCACGGTGCAGACAAATAAATGCATTATCATGTTATTGTTAAAAGAGAGGTCAAAACTTGTTCTTTGTCTTGGTCATCCACATTGATGTACGGCTCTGTCATAACAATGCATATTAAACAGGGGTTGAAGGTCAAAGTCTCTTGACCTTACCACCATAGTTTTATTCAGAAACACCTGAGGTCTTAACAGGTTAGCTATATACAATATTTCTTCCCTCTTCTATTTTTACTTGGTGTTACAGGATTCAGTAATCTATATGGTAAAAAGTGAAATACAGCATTTGCAACAGCTCTTTCCTTCCAAAACGCTGTACATCTGAAGAAAATTAATATCATGAATAAAAACATTTGAAATGTAACTTCGGAGTCAGAGGTTTTAAATATTATAGACTTTCTTACTGCCAATAACACAATGTAGGTATTTAAGTATTCTTCAACTTTACAAGCTTTTACTATGTTAAATATTTTTACTTAAGGCATAATACACGTTTTAAAAACTCTACCATGTTCAAACCATTTTATAGCCCTGAGCTTCATGGAATTAATAGAGGTTTAAAGGTAATAAGGCTTGTATATTTTATGAAGGGGATGAAATACCTTGACATGCTCATATTTTGTGTGTTTGTGTGTACTAGGGTTTCCAGGTGCAAATAGGATTACACAGATGGGGTGGAACTCGGAAGAAAACTGACTGGGTTTATTCACATAAATTGGGTTTTCTAAAAGTGGAAACATGAAATCACCCTTTCATTATCCTTGCATCTGACAAAATATATTATCGTGTGTTTTTGCTTGAACAGTGTAAAGATCGTTCAAAACAGATACAATTGCAAATCAGGAAAGATCACACTTACGTGGAGCCCTGACAATGTGATCTCATCAAGCTAGAACTTGAAATTGCAAGTGTCACTTCAGATAAGATCAGAGAATGCTTCCTGTCCCAATGATGTGACATTATCAGGTTTGAGACTGTAGCAAAGGCACATGCACAATTTTGTGAACTAACAAGGCAGATTGAGAACACACTGGTTGGCAGGATATTTTAGATCCTGAGATTGCCTTGAGCTGGGCATAATTACAGCTCATTTTTTGCACATGGGAGAGCCATCTTGAAGACGAAAAGAGCAGGGTACTCACTGAAGAAAGAAAAATGTTGATCTTTCAATTAGCATAAGTTCAAGCATCTGAACTGTGTTTCACAGCGTACGGACAGCTTTTGAGGGGAAAAAAGCCATCTTCTATAGAAAACTCTTAAGCAGCTGTGCTTCCATTCGCACAGGAATCATTTAACATATAGAATTCTACTTTTAGCTGTGGTGTATTTAAGCTTGCTTAAAAAAAACAACTATAGAAAACAGAGTTTGCTGCTGGTATATTACATAAAATTCATCCTTAAGATAGGACATTAGGAATTTATTAGCAGGATTTTTCTACTGTTTCGGACCTCTGAACTACAAAATGAACACAGTTCACAGTTGTAAAGAAAGAAGGGCAAGGTGGCAGGGAGCCATCTGGGCTCTCTGCATATTTTTGGTGTTGTTTAGAGCTCAGTACACAGCACCTCGCCAGGAACTGATTCAGAACTAGCAGTTAGGTACCAGTCCAAATGAGTGGTTATGCATTAAAAGCAGTAATTGGGAAGATGCTGGAGGTCACATGAGAATTTGCAATCTGAGAATGTTTCCTAACACTAAAAACCTCAAAGCTATTAAATGCCTCGCCTCCTGATCTGGAAACTCCTTAGCACCTACAATTTACCTTTAATTGAACAGGTACCAAATTATTGCTTATACAGGAAGATCTATTTTTTGATTTAAGTGTCCTTCATGGTTTTAAAACTGTCAGATGGCTGAAGACCCCTGGAAGCCAAGGCTGGGGAGCAACCCCCCTGTCTTGAAACTACAGGAGTAGAAGATGCACATTGGTACTATTTGCATGGTGGAAGACACGAAGTCTATCGTGGTAAGGCAGCTGGAGGAGGCAGAACTGTGAAGTGCTTTTGCTTAGTGCTATAAATAAATGTACTTAGGAATAAAACATTATTTTATCAAGCATATACATGGTCTACTCGGAAACCATGTGATTTCATGTAGCTTGGGCTGCAGCATTTGAAATACTAATTCCATGTGCAGAAGAATACAGAAGGTCACTTTGCCTAACGTATGCATGTAGTGTGATACCAAAATAATTAAAAAATTAACATTTAAATGGAGACCATCTTATCCCCCACACAACCAGCATTCTCTTCCAGTGACTCCCCAGCATATTAACACCACAACTATTGACAACTTTCTATACAATATTTGACAAAACATGAAACTATAATTCTAGTGCATAACTAAGAACCAGTGGTGAATGCTTTTTAATATCGTGGCTCTCATTCCAGCTCCTCATTTTTGCACAAATATTCACATCAACTGCAGGAAAAAATACTGCACATTCTTCATGTTAACCAACTTTCTTTCATTGATTAACGCAGTGTTTTATGAGACCTGAAAGAACGAAGTTAAATGAACAAGAAGTGAAAACTTATGATGGATGTGTCCCTCATAGCATTTAGATCTTTTCCACTTGATTAAAAATTCCTAGTTCCTCTTCACTGAATTGTTTAGTTTTTTAGCAGTCTCTGTCCTGATTAAAACAAATTAGCATCAAAGATCCCCAGCTGAATGAGGAATCATTAATTGAGAAACATGCAATGCTCCTTAATTACCTTAGAACAGTCAGAGAACAAATAATCTTGGGTTTCAAAGGGGTTTGCACGCACTGTGCACCGTGGGCTTATTCTCTGTGTCTGCTGGAATAAAAGTAGACTCGCCTATACCATTGAGGGATATCAGTACAAGCCTCAGTAAACACATTGTAGATTGTTTATTTAAAGTAGGAAAAAAAGAAAAAAGCAAGGTAATGGCTGACTGGAAGAGATAGATGTGTCAGTTTATTATGTTGATCATAGCTTTCAATTTGCTTTGCATATGCCAACATTGACTGAGAAAGAATGAAAGCTTTTCGTTATTGATACAAATTTAAGTACTTCTGGAGCTGGAGCGTTTTACTCAGAAGCACCTAACAAAATGTCAGACACATAGGTACAGAGAGTACCAGAAATAGCAGACAAAAAGGCAACAAACTTTCATAAAACCTGGCTCAAAAGGAATCCAAGGAATATTTGCCATTCCTTGGTTCCTTGTTCTTTGGTACACAGTTCTTCTGACTGCTGTTTTTTTAAGCTATGACTCAGATTCCACAGATCAGCACAGCTAGTGCCAGCCTTCATAGGAGAAAGAGTAACTGACTTTTTTAAGGGCACAATATACTTACTAATATGAATATCTTAACATTTGTTTTGCTTCAGCAGCTCATAGAAGAAATCCTGCAGAAAAATGTCACTCAATAGCACTGAATGTGTTCCTGGAGCGTGGCTGTTATTTACATTGCTTTGGCACTAAGGCTAATCCAGCAAGCGTTGCTAACTTAGAAAGGAGACAGCAAAATTAAACGCTGTGCAGAATTACCTGAGCTAGCTGGGAACAAGCTGGCTTGTACCGGTGCCAGTATCCCGGGCGCTCTCACTGAGCTAATTAGCTCTGCAGAGCAGCAGGCTATTAGCAGGGTTGCAGTACGGTGCTGATGCAGCTACGCCCTTCTGGTACCCAGACTAACTCACCTGGAGTTAGCTGGAGAGATCTGCCCTGTGATATCTTACACTATCTAGGTGCACTCTTACAATCTTTGGCAGACAAAACTCTGATGCAACGTAATACAACATACGCAGTCGATATAACAAGATGATCCCAATACAAACACCACAGTAATAAATGGAAAAAAAGAAAGAAAGAAAAAAAAAGAGTCCCTACACCACAGAAAAGTTTTGGGCTTGCTCCCGAAAAAAAAAAAAAGTCCCTACACCACTGAAAAGTTTTGGGCTTGCTCCCAGTTCCTAGAAACCTGTGCTATTCCTCTGTCATCAATAAATTTTTGCTGACATACCTCAGACAGGTGATTCTAAGATCCACTAATGAACCTGATCTAAATGTTACCCTCTGGCACCTGAAAGAGAAGAATGCCACATCCAGACCCTTATGCTAAATCCACTTTTCTTGATCCTTTTTGAGTCCATAGCTATGAATTTCTATCTAACTGGACACCTGGAGATTTCAAAGATTCTCATTCTTCTCCTAGATAACTACAGATGGTATCCACTCACACAGCAAAACCACGTTTTAGACTATAGTCTATTTAAAACTAGAAAGTCAGAAAAATAGTCAAGCCACTGGAGGACATTGCTCTCTGTGCAGAAAGTTATGTTATATATTTGCAGGTAAAAACACAGACCTCAAGCAAAACTAACACTTCTGTAGATGAGGCACACATATAAACATGTGTGTGAGAGCACAAATGTACTATTTGGGGTAAATACGAGTTAGATTAGCACTTTTTTTTGGTCTCTCCTCCCGTGAAACAAAACTTCACCTGTGTATCACGCTCCTAACAACCAAGTGAGAAATCAGAAAGCAAAATGTCATGTTGTTTACTGGTTTAAGTTTTATTTGTCTAGAGTTTAGCGATGCCAGTTTTGAATGTCATGTTGTTTACTGGTTTAAGTTTTACTTGTCTAGAGTTTAGCAATGCCAGTTTTGTTGTTGAAATAATTGTATGGGTACAGCTACCAATGCCCTTCCTGTTGGCCTTCATTTTTAGAGCCTATAAACCAAACAAGTTGATCTTCCCAGACAGCAAAACTACTGCTTGCACATTGCACTGTCACAGGAACACAAATAAAGAAACCTTTGCAATTCCATATTGTTTGCCATCAAAGCAAGGTTTTGCAAAGCAGGCAAAAGCCAACCAAGCTTCAAAGCACTCCTTGTGGGTTAGTAATTTTTATAACAGCAGCAGTTTGTTGTAACAAAGACGAGGTAAATCACAAGTTTTGAATGCTTCAATTTTGAGCTACCATTGAGCCACACAATTTTAAAGGCCCCTTTTGAAAAATGGATTAGTTTATAAAATAAACTACATAACAACATGAAGTCTACCATTAGTAGTATCAGTGGCTCAGTGGTGAAGAGACCATAAAGCTGTGTTTTCCTTTTGATGAGTCTGGCAGAGGTACAGTGGGAGGCAAACTGGATAAAATGGCAGTCAGGCCACCTATATAGCAATATGATTAATTCACTTAAAATACTTAAATTTCTCAAGTATTCCCCCTCACCCTGCAAGCATTTCACAAAACAACCCCCAGACCTGCAGTACTACAGAAATTAGGCAATGGATTAGCACACCTGCTCTGGCTGGAGTTGCCTGGATCTTGACATAACAGAATACCTTGGACAGGTGTGTGACTCCAAAAGCTCTGCTGACTTTATAAACCTGGGCAGGACAAAGGAGTGGGGTCGTATTATAGTAATACTGCTTGGATTTGAAGACCTTCTCTTCACAAAGAAGCATAAAATCTTATAAAACACATAAATAAGTCTTGGAAAAGCAGATAAAATGGCAAAGCTCTAAGGAAAGGATGGAAACCAAGGACACAATGTTTTGAGTGCATATGGTGCAAGAGAAGCAAAAATGCAGGGTGAGGGAACAGGAACAACTGTCTGGATATCAAAAATTTAAGGGCCTATAGCTTTGTCCCATCAGAGTTAAGTTAAACACATATGCTACAAACAAAACTTACAAATTCTAAGGGGTTGGGTAATCACTGAATAACAGCTAAGGACAAGTTTGAAGCTTTGGAGGGTTTCTATATGAAGCACACAGATGATGCTGACACTAAGTGTAAGATGATCATACATACAGTAGGAGAACTGCTGAAGAAACCAACAGCAAATTTCCAAAAGCAAAGATAAAAGAATTTGGAAACGAATCAGGATCAGTGTGCGGCTAGATTGGTTTAATGACAAGATTGAATCAAAAGAAAATGCCAAGAAAGAAAGCCAACTCAAAAGACAATATTTGAATGGCATGGTGGAGAGAATGGAGCAGAGGAGGAACGTTAATGCCTGAGAAGGCAGAATCTATGTCTGGAGGAAAGGGTATAATTTTCTTGCAAATCTGCTGAAAAATGAAAATCTTTTCAAAGATTTCAAAGAAGGAAGTTACAGAGGGATGGTCTGGAGTTGTTTGTGGAGCTCAGTTCTGATGAGATCCAAAAAACAATTACAACCCTTTGGGAAGAGCTCGGTACCATGTGTTGACAGGGTTGCCATTAAATTATTAAAATCAGGAGGAGGTAAATGTAGCCAAAGGCTGTACAGAGTAATTCTGTTGTTTTCAGATATCTGAAAAAGTTTCAGAGCAATGAAATGTGGTTTTCATAAATAAGATGTAAAAGCTAGGGTGGAGTCTTTTCCTTAAATCTATAAAGCTCTCTCAGAAGGCTTTATGTTTGGTGGTTTAGTTTTTTTCTTTTTTTTTTTTTTTTTTTTTTTAAATAAGCAGGAGCAGTTCAATAACACCCATGAGGACTCTGGAAAAGAGCGCTACCAAAAATTAAATACTTTCATGAGATATTTGATAACATATAACACTATAATAAGAATGAATACGTAGACTTATAGATTTTAAGAAACCTTATGATGGTATATCATGGCCTTTGAGCTACATTTGAAGAACTTATAAATTCATAAAACATTTTAAAAAGGCATAGTCACTATTTGTAATGGAGAAGATGGAGCATGAAGAGGGTGTAAAATCTCTGGCCCGTTTACTACAAATGAAGGATTAAGGCATGGAAACGCATTATCCACAATATTCTTCAACATGGTTAAAATGGTACAATCACTGACATTTTCAGACTACAATGAACATCAAAATACTGGAGCACCTTTGGGATCCTACAGTCTGGGCAATTGTTAATGAAGCAGAAGGTATTGTACAAAGAATGGCTACTCAAAGAAGAAAAACAAAGAACAAATAAAATAAAATCATCTGAGAAGCCTGACTTACCAAAGATATCAGTAAATTGATTAGATTAGTAAAATGATTTACCAACAATGGGAAATTACCTTGATATGCGAAATTGAGAGCAAATTTTGTGACCACTATTGTCTGAAAAGCACAGAGTATGAATTATTTAATATCTGCCAGCAAGTGTTTATTTTCTTTTTTTTTTTAATTATATCACAGGTTGTGGTAGAGAAAACTGCAACATCTAGCACTATTAAATAAATTTGATACTAAATAACTTAACTAAAATATACTTAGCACTCAAACAGTGACTGTTATTTTTATATCACTAAAGAGCTCTGAGCACTCTCTAAACATTAATTAATTAATTCCCATGTCATTAGTAAGGTTAATTTTATCATTCCTAAGTATTCAGTTAGGAAACCTGAAGCAGAAAAATGATTCGCCATATTCCATGCATCTATTTAGAAGCAGAAACAAAATTACCTATATTAATACATTGAGAAAGATTTTTACATTTGGAAAGATTTTTATATCTAACAGTCTGGCTCTTTGTGCTTTGGGGAGAGGAGAAGACGACAACTGCAGGAATGTTAACAGATTTCTGAGAGAAAATGTTAGGACACAGACAATTTTGGTATTCTGTCATAAGAACATCCATATTGGTTAAACTAAACATTATGTTCCAGAAGTGTGTTTATTTTTTCTCAAGTATATGTTATAACTGAATATTGTAAAAGAGCTTTAGGATTTCATATGAAGTAATCGGTCCTTTATGTTAACCACTAAAAATCATGTCATAAAAATAACTTTTGATAAATACTGACCTGGAAAAGAATGTTAAAAAGACTCAGACCTTCAGAAGAATAAAATGTTTAAGATATCTTCTAGGTCTGGAAGTGTACTGGAAAAAGCTCCATCCTATTCTTTTTTTGCTTCTTGTCTTATAAAAGGTCTTTCAGAAAAAAGCATTTGCTCAAATTGGAAAATAACATAGCTAAGCATTGTTTTGAAGATAACATGGAAAGCTAAACAGTTATTTTTAAATGAGTAACAATTCTCTCACATTACAAATTCATAGAAATTTTCTGTATTATTTACTGACCTTAGCATGTAAAAATATAGTAAAAAATAAAGGATAAAGAAGGATGGAAGACTCTTGCCTCTCTCAGTGTCAGACATGCTGAAAATACTGATAGCCAATTGATAATAATTGCTAACAATTGATAACTGATAACGTTCTCTACGCAGTATTTCAAACAGACTTCTATATCTTCAAGGAGAAGTACATTTAAGATCATATTTCTGTAGAACTAACTATTAGTATACACATAAATAGTTGCTGATTCAGTTAGTCTTCATACTATTCTATGTAACACATGAGGAAACTGAATATTTTGGTTTATATCAGCTGTGAAATCAGTTACATAATTACATACATAGATATAGATACACACAAGTACACATATACTTCCTGACACGGTTTGTGTCTTTTTCTCTCTGTTCATCAGTCCCACCCTTGCTTTCTTACTTTAAAAAGAGGAAGCTTTTAGCATATCAAGAGGTGCAAAGAAGTGTTTTCTACCAAAAAATAATTGAGCTTTTACTTACGTGACCAAGGAAGCTCCAATGAAAGAAATCCTGAGGTAACAATCCTTCAGCTCCACAATATACTTCAGAGGATCACTAGAGTTTCAACTACATACACAAGACGATTTTTTACATCGGAAATATCTGTAGCCATAGAAATAGCCACATGTGGCCAAATATGCAGTCATATAGCAATATAAGCATTCATTTTGAAAGTAAAACAGCATTAAATAAGGAAAAGCTGAAACAACAGTCAGTCCTGCCTGAGACAAGCCCGGGTTCTGCAAGGCCTGCTTTTGTGATCTCTGTTCCTCCTCGTTAGCATTTAACAAGCACACCTGAAGACAATATGGGAAATTCTGGTCACCTGTAGACAACAGTGGTTTTGCTGTTATTTGCTACAAGCACCTAAAATAGCCCTAGGGATTTCATACTTTAAAGATAACCTGAAATAAGTATCAGTAAAGTACAGCTTTTCAGGTAATGCTGCACTTTAGAGACTGAAAAAAATAGAGTTAATTTATTTATTTTTTTTCTGGTAACATCAAGCATTCTGGATACGACAATTTTGCTTTAAAAAAAAGAAAGTGATTGTTAATTACCTTTAACAGAGACTTTTCCTTTATTGTCAAGAAACCTTTCAGATGCTTTTTAAAAAACTGGTAATGAAATTAGATACATAATGATTTTATAATTTAGATGAATACTATGAAAGTTATTATGCATAAAGACTGAACATCTGTTAAAGTGATCCCAAACTAAATTCTTACCATCAGGATTCCAGCTCTCTAGATTAGATTATTTAGAAAATAATTATTGTTGCAGATTTTACAGATAACAAATTCCCATCCCAAATGTTTTTGATTTGGGAAGATGGGAGGGGCTCTAACTATAAAGAGACCAGTCAGCTATGAAGATTTTCAAATCAGATGACTCTGAATGTTCCTAATTAATATCTTCATGCCTTAACCTATCTAAAATTTGGCCTTTTTTTTAGATATAATTTTAATAGTGGCAACATAGAGATAACCAATTTTTATATAGGTAAACTAGCATTTCATTACATTTCATAGGAATGTAATGAATGGGAGAAAGTATTAAAAAGTGTTATTTCTATGTATAAAAATTTGGTTCAAGTAGTTTCAGGACTTTATATAAATATACAAGCACAAAGAGGAACTGAAGGGCTGGTGACCCCATGCTGCTATGGACAGTCTATCTCATGTTTTGAACAGTAATTCAGAACCACTGAATTTCCCTCTGCAGAATACACAGACTGAGGGAGTGGAGGTGGAATCCTGACAATCAGAACTTCACTGGGGCTTACTTTCCAGAACAGCACTTATTCATTTATTTTTCATCCAACATAAATCACATTAGGGGTAATACAGGCCATTCAACATTTTCTGACTCTAAGAAAGAGTTGAAAAGTTAAACTAGAGAACAGAGTTTTTTAAAAATCAGCTTTTTCATGAAGCAATCATAATATGACAGTTGATAAAACATTTTATCTGATGGTCATTATTAAAAAGTTTGCACTTGCCAACAACTAACAAAAGGTAGTTATCAGTCATATTATGCTATTTTTGGGTCTTTAAAATAGAAGGCTGTAGCAGTTAGTCTTCAACTTTGGTTTGAGATGTATTGGCAAACTTCTGGTATTTAAGTGTGGCCATTATATAAGTATTTCTATATTTTTTTATTATTATTATATGTCTTAACTAGTTTGCATGCAATCAGGGACCCTGGGAGAGGAAAGATACTTTAGGAAAAAACATTCTCAGAGTGGATGAAAATGCTGAATGATCCCATGACTAACATGCTTTTCTCGTACAATTAAAACATTTTAAACAGTTAACACAATAAAATGGCTGATACCTATTTGCCCATCTTCAGTGTTGCAATAAAATATTTTAATCCCTTTAAAACTCATACCTGCTTTTCAAGTAATTGTCAAACTCCGGTTGAGATACGGAGGAATGTAATCCTTTATGTGTGAGTACAGTCAAAACAGCTCTACCAGACCACATGGTCTTTCTGTGTACTGGGCACACAAAAACACACACCGTATATTTCTTATATGAAATGTTTAGGTCAAGGATAATACAGAGTTTGGAATATATTCCAGAGTAGGGGTTCGTTCCTTCTCATAAGTGTATGCATCATATAAACCAATTCCATTGGTTTATATTCAGTTCAACCAATCAGCTTTAAAACTGACAGAAAGGGTTGTTTTCAAAAGATTATTTTTTTCACTATGCTAAGTAGCACTGATTGAAAGTTCCCAACAGAAGCTTTAAAAATGAATTTTTAAAGTTTTAAGATATAAGAGACTGAGGTCAGAATAGGCAATAAAATTCACAAGATTGTGATGGCATTATTTTAGGATAATAATCTTATTTTAAGATATGAAAATACTGAAACAATCATGCCAGCATAAGAAATAATTATACCATAATTCATAAGTGCATAATTTATCAAAACAATAGAGCAGTCATGGTTAGACGCAACCTAATATTCCTGTATAAGATATAACTACATACTGTACAATCATTTCTTTTTATAGTTATTTTTACATTTAGTCCTCATCCAAATTAAGCTGAGTACTTCTATGTATGAATGGCGTTACAAAATAAACACAACTCACAACAGGGCTTCATTACCGCTACTGCACCACCATGGCATGCAAGTAACTATGTAGTCAACTATAAACAGTAAAATGTCATCATCTTCCTGAAATAAAAAGAACATGAAAAATACAGATATAGTAGTAAACATCAATTATCTTTTTATATCTTTCATATTTACCAAAAGTCTATTGTTACATGAGGCATTTATACCTCTGTATCACTCTCCTGTACTAGTATGGTGGCAAATTTAGAGTTGAGAAACTATACTTTCAACAAGCTCGTACAAAACTACTAGTTTCATATTGTACTGCTGTCACCATGTAATGTGTAAATGAGAACATGACACATCTGCTACCTACCCCTTAGCGCTCTCTTACTCTTTTGTATATTCATGAACTTTGAGTAAATAAAAAGACCGAGGGTCATTAAAGCTGTTTGCTAGGTTAGCTGTTGTGGTGACTAATAGACTAATGTCCCCCCAAAAAGTCTAATATCCTATAGATAGGATATTCTTTTATTTGCTTTTTGTTGCTGGTTACTGATTGTGTGAGGTTCCATACTGGATGTTGGATTTGAGAACCACTCTTGGGAACAACTTGGATGTCTAAATATTTATTTAATTTTTGTTATGCAGGGTAATTCCTTAACTGGATTGAAAGTGAGGATGGGATGAAATTCTCCAGCTGGGAGAACAAAAACCATTCATACCTTATTATAAAAACAAGGGTCAAAGTGCTGACTGGGATTCATTTCCTCTGCTTGGAGGTCAGGACAATATATAAATACTAGCAAATTTCAATATTGAAATGAGAGCAAGTAGAATAACAGCAAGTTAAACTCTCCTTAGACTTGTAAACTCGGAGACTCTTTTGGAAAAAAAACAAAACAGCAAACTTTGTTGCAGGAGAAGCTTTTCCATGCTCAATTAATTTTGCTAATGAGTTAGCTGGCATGGAGGACTCACATGCATTCTTTGTAAAACATTTCATTCAGAATTCAGAATAGACTCTTAGGTAGAGAAACATGAAAGCCCACCCATCACTCTGCTGCCGCCCAGATTATGTGTCTGAGGCTTTTGCAAGGTAAAGAAAATAATCATGAAATGCTCAAATCAAGTTTGTTTATGGAATTAATCTTTCAAATATTACATGTGGTGTTCTCAGGTTATACCTACACTAAATTCACACACTGCCTACCTGTTTCAGGCAATGATAAAAGAACACCTAAATCCAAATGATCCTCTTTAGTTCCTGCTTGCTGGAAAGAAATCTTAATGCTGATTACAAGGAAAGAAGTGTACAGTTCTCATTGTTACATTAAGCTATACAAAAATGTCCTTTAGTTTCCTGGAATTTGCTTCATTTTCAATTATACAAGTTTCTTCTACATTACAAAACAATGTACAGGTTTTCCTAGTTCTGTTCAAGGATTTTCCCTGCTCTGATATGTTCAGGATTAAGAATACTAGGTATTTTATTTCACATTTTGTTAACAGAATCCACTCCTTTTATTAAAGCTCATCAAACATACTCATACCTACCAGAAGTTTGTTCTGCTTTGGGGTATAGCAGGCTGTGTGACTACAACAGAGCACAGTACCTCATATGTTCATTCATAGATTTGCCTCCATAAAACCTGAGGCTGTAGTATAGCTTTCAATGGAAGCCATTTAAAAAGAAAACATTACAGAATATACAATAGTAGTTTTTGAATTCTCAGACACAAGTTCCTTGACGTGTTGAAAGATGATGTTTTCGATTTCTGACTCCTGTACTCTTATCTTTACAGTCCGCAGGCTTCTGTTGTGAAATGTCTATCAGTGCACTTGCAATGGCAAGACCTGTAAGATAAATAAAGGAAAAGCAAAAATTAATGCCCAGCTTTCCTGAGAAGAGTTCCAGAGCAGTGTGATGGTTCCTTTCATTACAAGTTTTTGTGCTTTCCCAGAAGTGATCAGCTTCATTTCAGAGTTAGATAACAAGTTCTTACTTTCTAAAATGCTACTTGGTAACAGTGAAGAAGCACAAAAGGAAAAAAGTGTAGTTAAGATACTAGACTGGAAATCAGGAGAACTGACTTCCATTTAAGTCTCCTATTGATTTGTTGTGTGATCTTAGCATCACCTCTCTCTGTCAGTATTTTCTTGGTTATATGGACCAGCAGCTCTCTGACATGGATTTTCTTTTACTAAATGTTTGTGCATTGCATTTAGAAATGGGAGAAACTATCGAACTACTATCAAACTACTCCACAAAGAAACCTTTGAAAATACTTTTCACCACGTTTAACAGGCAGTCTTTATTTTTTAATTCAGGCCAATATCAAACTCAAGTTACCTATTATAGAATCCAATTTTAGCAATATTTTTCATGCATTCCCTCATTATAACACTTATCTACTAAGAAGCTGTGCAAAAAAATATTTTTCACTTACAAGTGTTTCTAAAGACTTCTTTTTTAGTATATGATACGCTGTCAGATTCGGTTCAGGTTTCCAGTATCCTGAAAAAATCTATGCTATTGCACACTGTGACACCACCTTTCTTAATTCAAAAAATGTTGCAAGAATCAATTTATGTGCATACAGCTTTTTGGAAATACTCCACAGTATACTGTAAAACGCTAAGTACAATTATCATTGCTGCATTTCAGGATATGTAAGAGCCAAGATTAATTAAGTCATTTTTCTCACATAAACATATATTTCCTGACATGAGCTAGCGATGCCTTAAATTGGACTTTGATAAATTGAATTTTTAAAATCTTTGAGGCACCTTTAAAGTATCAGCAGTATCCGGTATTAGCAAATTCAATGATAAAACCTAAATAACGTTTTGATAGCTGCTTCCATGTGATCCTGTCTTTAGCAGCCAGGCTTAGGGAGTATGCTAAGTGGAATGAATATTATATAGGAAAACGGGTTTTACATTTTTTTATAAGCTATTTTAATATATACTTGGATGCATTCAGTTTACATAACAATTATCAAAAAGGAAGAACTATTTCCTTCAAATTTAATGCTGCATACTGGGATATACTGGCATGCTGTTAGAGTTCCATTCAATCGGGTCACTCTAGAAGATCATTTTTCAAAATGTCACACAAATCATCTGATGAAATTCATTTATTATGTTCTCTACGCCCAGCACAGTTCCTTGTTATCAAAGCAATACAATTAACTGGGGGAACAATTCATAATTTCAGACTGGCAGTCTAAAGGAATTTCATTTACTAAGTCAAGCTGATGCACAGACACTGCAAGCAAGCAGAATTTGCATCAAAATACAACAGAAGATTTGATAAAAATGCTGTGGCTTAAATATTCATTAACACACATATACCAACAAAACATTCCCCGTATTTTACAGTTTTGTATCTAAACAACAAATGTGAGTACATTTATAGTCATTCAAGTTGGAAGTGTAAATCATATAATGTTCTATATTTGTTACCTCAGTTTATAAGTTATTTCATTTACTCATCTTCCCTGAATGCTGCCATTTAAATATCCTACCTGCCATCCAAACTGGTATTTCCCAAACCAGTACATGGTCTCTGGTTGCTTCTGGCTCTTGTGTAAGGTGGCAGAAAGGAACAGTGGCATCAGTAAGTGTCCCACATGGACAACCAATGGGTCACCTCTAATAGTCTAATTTCTGGAAATTCAAACCTAGGTGCACAAACGGACCTATTTTTAAGTTTAGTTTGTTTTCCTACTAAATGTTATAGAAATAACCTGACCTAGTTCTATGCAGCTAAAACAATCTCTAGCTTGTTTTAAGGATATGTATGGAAAGATCATTAAGAAGTGAACCCAGTCAAATACATAAGTGGAAAGTATATTTTTGTAAGAGATAATTGCATCTACAATGAGAAAAATACCAGATAAAGCAATATGAACTTGGTTATCTTGAGCAGAACTATTGTCTTTCCTAATGGAAGTTAAATGGTAATAGTTTATTCTCAGGAAGTAAGTGTCTAATCGTAAAATTACTGGTGTGTGAATTTTTTGTCATTTTTTTTTTAAACAATTATGCAAAACAATTAATAAGTACAAGAATAAAATACAGCACATCAAATAAGATTGCCTTGAAAAGCGCGTTCCCAATTTATACCAAACAGCACTTTAATTCTGCATTCGAACAAAAGCATCTGAAAAAGTCATTCATTTTGAGATGCACTCCTCCCTGTCTCTGTAAAAACAGGGAGTACCATATATTTTAATTTTGCAGCAAAACAGCTTCATTAGGCGTGAAAGGTTAATTGCAGGTTTAAGTGCAGTTCAGGGAACAGTGTGCGGGTCTGCAGTGAATAGCACAGTCTGCTACAGGAAGGCTGAGCGCTATAAACTGTTTGCCCTGCTGAAATGTTTTACTACCTCATTTACTAACTGTCTTCTTTTACTGCTTGTATTTGTAGTTCTTCTAAACCTTTAATAGCTACAGTTTTATTTCACTGTAATCAGATTTAAATGGAAATACCCATGCTGGGATGTTTAAACGTTTTCCTCTGATTGTGTACAGCTACATTTGAACTGACGCAAGGCTACACTATCTCTCAAAGTAGAAAAAAAAACAAACCCCAACATTGAAAAGTTAGTCTTACCCACTGATGTGCATATTTAAAACCTTTTCTCCTCCTCTATTGTTCATTTTAATGAGAAATGCATTGGGTTCTTACTATCCCCTTTGTTAAAAGTGAGGGAACAAAGAATGACCTCAGATTCATGGTTAGGCAGGTAACTGGAAATGCTTTTTTCAATTTAAATACGTATTACTCAGAGATAACATTTGGATAGATGTTTTCATTTGATTACATTCTACATATTTTCATTGTTATGCAGAATCAGATTATTCAGACAGCTGAAGACAATAAAATAACAACTCAGATAAATCAATTGGATTTGTTTGATATCTTAACCAAAATTACAGTCATTGCTTAAGGTGACCTTAAGCAACGAAAATAAAATGACAGCTGCCATACAGAGAGACTTAAACAGAAAAGACTGGGTAAATGCTGTATTATTAAAGTAAGAGCTTCACCCTTCAGCACCCAGCAGCCTTTGTGTTACTTTCATTTGTTGATTCTTTAAAGACGTACTACTGTACATGCCCACCTAATAGTGGACAGAGTTCTGTTATCATAAAGAATCTGTTATTCAAAGTCTTTCCATCACAGAAGATGCAATGCCCATGAATATCCCTAGAAATGGATCAAAGCAGCTTGAAGACATACTGAGTAAGTGATGAGAATTACAGCCCCCAGTGCCTCATGAAGATGCCCACAGCACACAGTGAAGCCAGTGAAGACAATTTCAAGCTCATCAATGAAACTACCAGTTATTATATAGGGAATTTTAATGAGTTCTGTCATTTATCATTATTTCAAGTCTATAAAGAACTATTTTGTAAATACACAATGTATATTATGTATGTATAAATGACATTTATATACAAAACCACCTTTTTAATAATGCAGTTTTGTATTAGCCATTTCTTAATTTGATGAAGCAGATCACATTCACCATAACCTTTATGGATGTACACCAGGACTGCATACAATTATTCTTCATAGGAATATTTCCTACGTGTTAGCTATGGTGTCTATAACAGCAGAAGAACATAACTTTCAAGAAGGTTGTTACTAAGCAAGTGTTCCTGAGTATCTACTGAAAAAATTCTCTCACTTCCTGTGAGGCATTGTGCTAGGAATATTCTTACTCAATTTAGCTGTTTGGTAACATTTTCAGGATTGTCTGGTACTTCCTATATTTCTCCTGTTTTCGCAGGAACTTTCTCCAAGTGGACTAACTCATAATTCATTTTCATGGCTGAAAAGGCCAGAATGTGGTTTGTGGTACACAATTCTGTGGTATAGATCAAGTCATGTGGGGAGATATCCAAAAGGCACATAAAATGGAACCAGGACAATTTGGGATTCAGAAGCATGATCCACAAAACCTCCTAACCGCACACAAATCTGATACTCAAATGCCTGCTTTCCATGAGAAAAATTGAGTCATCTGAAGTTCAAGAGTGTACATGGCCAGAGGAACCACTGTATCTTACAACAGAGCTAAGTTCATTTCAAAGTCAGAAAACAGTGAAATCCTTCATGTGTATTTGAGGGTCCTGATCTGGCAGGTTTGCCTAGACAATATCCAGAGATCACAGACTTAGTCACAGAGAAAAACAATCATAAGCAACTGCCAAGAAGAATAAGTATCGTCACAACCTGCCATACTGAATTTTTTTTTTATTTGAATTAGATTTTTTTAAAAAGGACAAGCTGACAGCACCTCAAAATCACAATATCTTTTTAAGTGCTTCTCTTCCTGTTTGGTGCATGGATGTATATTTTAAGTTGACACCATACTTACTATGAGAAAGATATATTAAAAAAACCTAAACTAACTAGGAAATTACTTTGGGTAAGTAACCCCATCATGGTTTCTTTCAGTGATATTTTTTGCTAGATGGGAAGACAGCCAAGACTCCAGGAGGTATGTTTTCTTTTTCTTATGCATATAACTTAATTAAATAAGTAAAATATGAGACAGAGCTTAAACTGTAACAATAATAAACTAAATAATGATAGTGTGGAATTAAATAGCCACACACTAGTAGAGAGGAGATGTCATGCTCTTTTGTATAACACCCTTGGTATTTAGAAATAACAGCTATCTATAGGGGACTATGAAACTCTTATTCCCAGAATAGACTTATAAATTACTTGCTGTCAGTTTGTGGGAAATGCAGACTATACATAAAGGCTCTTTTACGAAATGTTCAGCCTTCCCAATTTTTATCATTTTGAAAAGGAAATGGCCCTACATATTTGTGTGAAATATTTGTGCTCCAAGGGGCCAGTAGTGATTTTTTTTAATATGGTCAGGCAGTTTCCCCTTCCCTTTCAGTGTGAGATATCTGTAGTTTAGTCTGTAATCCGGGTCTGTACAACATCTGGTGCCTTTAAACTATCCAGCCTGCCAGTGGCTAAGAGATAGCATGGGCTGTTTGCTCTCTCTGGCTACGGACAGGCAGGGATTGACTAGGCACTTTGGGATAGCTCTTGTCCATGCAACAGGGCAAACAAACACTGTACTGATGAAGGGGACATACTGAGGAGCTGGAGACACTATGGTAGTGGGATTGGTGCAATCTAATGTTGATTAACTGAAGCTTTTTCTCCCACAGTCTTTTCTCAACTCAAGCCCTCCTGGAACACAAGAATCATAGAATCATTTTGGCTGGAAAAGACCCTTGAGATTATCGAGCCCAACCATTAACCTAACACTACCAAATCCACCACGAAACCATGTCCCGAAGCACCGCATCTACATATCTTTTAAATGTTTCCAGTGATGGTGACTCCAACAGTTTCCTGGCAGCCTGTTCCAATGTTTGACAACCCTTTCAGTGAAGAAATTTTTCCTAATATCCAATCTAAACCTCCTCTGGTGCAACTTGAAGCCATTTCTTCTTGTCCTATCACTTGTTACTTGGGAGAAGAGACCATCACCCACCACTGTTGAGTCTGAAGATAAATCATTCTTCTCAAAAACCCCTTATTGAGTCACTTTTGATCCTACAATTGGGTTGAGGAATGGTTACATTTAGACCAGTTTAGTAATAGCTCCTAAAGCTGCAATACTTATCAGTACTAAATTTCAATTAATAAAGCAGGCATCACGTATAGTCCAGAAATATAGTCTTCTCACAATCTCGCAAAGCTAAGAGAATTAAAGCATTTTGATGGGTTTACCTAAGAAGTTTTATCTTGGCAGTGGTTACAGACAAGTGATCTATTGTTAGACCATTATTTTATTACATTATTGTAATTTTTGGACCTTGGACCACAAAGGATAATTACAGAGATCTGAGAATGCCCCTAACTGTTCCATTGTCTTTCTTAGCATGGCTTATTTTATGCAAAAATGATTGCAGATTTTTGTCTGAAATTCTTTTTGCTTTTGCATTAAAAAAAAAGGAACAAGTAATTGCATGAACAATTGTGCATGTGAACAGACTTTCTCTACCCTGCATTTCTTGAATATAAGTTGCAGAGGCTCAAACAGGTGCATCAGTAGTAAAATATGTTTACATTTTTAGGGGAAAAAAGCAAATTTGTAGGATTTGTAACATTTTCAGAAAGCTATCAGTCAAATACATGAATGGCAAATCACTTGTAATTCACAAAATAATTGTTTTTTGAAATTATTAGCAAAACAAGGGGGTTGGTTTGATGGCTATTAAAATCACTTAAAAGAAATAATCTGCTTAGAATATGTACAAACCTCATGCAGATTAATTCCTTGATGCTCTCCCACTGCATATTACACATCAGGTGTTAAAATACAAGTAATTACACAGGTTTCTATAATGGACGGTAATATTTGAAACATTTGGATTTTTTTTCACACAAACTATTAAATTTTCAGTTTGATTACATCTTCTTTTCATTGAATCATTTCTCCACGTTATGAAAAACATCTCTATTCTCGTGATGTTGTGCAGCCATTTAATTTGTTTTCTAGAAAATCACTATAAACTAATTTGCTACTCTGCAAGAATTTGGTGCGATGCATTAATCATGCCAGAATCTAATTTGGTCTTGTAAACCCATTTCTGTAGAAGAGAAAAAAAATCTACTTGGAGTACTGACGAAGCACTATTTTCACTTACTTTTAGCAATACTTTGGTTAATACTAATGAAATTATAATTGGTTTTGTTTAGAAGTCAGTACCACAGCTGTGACCCAGCTGGGGTTAGTTTATGAACCTCTTCATAGCAATTAGACACATTTGGATTGCAAAAGTCTCCTCCAGACCAGTACACTTGAGGTTACTTGCACAGCATTATTTTACTCTGTCTCTGTCTTCAGCAATCTCTGTTTATTGGGATCATGCACACCAATCAGAGAAAAATAAAGATACAAAAACTGCAAAATATTGTGAGCTTGAGTTACAACATTTTTAAAGCTTTTTACCCAAATCCATTCATGCAGTTGGACTCTTTAACCAGTGATGAAAACTGAAGCCTTACTAAACATCACGAGTAGAATGAACACCTGTGAGACAGAGATTTATCGTTCATATAAACAGAGTGTGATCGACACTCCATTAATACAGTGCTGAACCATAATTTCATGCAATTAAGTAATCAGAATACCTGTCCCTCTGTGTGTGTATGAGTATGAGTATGAGTATCTGGGAAAAAGAGAGAAGTTTCGAGCACAACCAAGCAATCAGGAGAACACTTAGAAGGAGAAAAGGCAGAGGTATTCACTGGGGTTTGCTTCCCTCCAGAGGGGTCTTACTCGCAGGGGGTGATTTAAAGCAGATCTCTTTCTGTCTATAGAGGAAATCTGGGGTGATTAACTTCACCAGGTGAAATTCAGTTTTTGTGAATACCTCCCTAATGTTCCATCTGGGTGATAACATGTGTTGTCAGATTTGCAGCTTTACTACTCAAGACAAAACACACAACCTTAAAGACAAGAGGTTTAAGGGCCCTAGAGGGAACAATTCTGCCCCCGCTGGAGATAAAACAATACTACTTACACTATCTTTTACTTTCAGAGCAATAATCCCCTAAGATGCTGTTTCTCACTCTTGCACCTTTCTTTTGCAGGTGCTGGCTTTTTTCTCCTACTGTCAAAAATTTTATTTTAACCAGAAACTGATGAACATGCTCATACAAAAAAATGATTACAGTTCACCAGAAATTCAATGGGACTCCAGCTTAATCAGAAGGAGGGATGCTATCTGCAGTGCTTTCCCATAATGCCTTCTCACAACTTTTGCTTTCCAAAGGTTGACAAAGTACTGGACTTGTTTTCCGTTTGCAACATACTGCTGCAATATATCATTGCTCTAACCACTGTTTGGCTTGTAATTTGGTTCTGGCCAAATAACAATGCCAGTTTTTTAGTATTCTGTTGATTTCCACAATTAAACATTCAGTACATCCCCAGCTACATAGCCAGCAGTCACTCTGACAAAACAAACGATCTTGGGAGTGTAACACAGAATTAAGTCAACAGGACAGAAAGCGTGCCCAGAATTTTGAACCATATTTTGAAATGTTACTGAAGGGACAACTTCAGGGAGACACTTAGACCTGCTTACTGTCAAAATGTATGGAAATAGGGTTTCATTTCAAACACTGCATTCATAATTGAATATGTACGCTTGGTCCTGAAGAGTCAATATAGATAAGTATCAGTAAAGTTATAGTAGCAGAGCACCATTTCTGTTTGTGTGACATACGCAGGTAGTGCAAACGCCTGAAACTGCAAGATAGTAACACTATGACCACGTACCACTGAAAATATATTATATGCTCTAGGCATGTCTCCTAGTTTGGAGAGGAAGAACTAGAAAACTGACAGCAGATAGTCACAGCTTGTTACCTAGCTCTATGTGTACTCACACTCCAACAAGTAGCATTTACTGTCTCTTTTGTTGATCCTATTATAAGATTTGAAAGAACTATTCTGGTACCAAGATTACCAAAATATAACTTTTGCCATTTAAAACAACTGGAAAAACCTTCTCCTTCTAACACCCAAATTCAGGTTCAGCCTTGCTCCTTTTAGAAACCACATTCACATGAGATATGGGAGCAGTGAAATATTCCTCTCTTGGGATCAGATTTGGCATTAATCTCAGCCTGCTGTGCACACCACCATAAATCTCAGCCCAAAGTGCACATCACCTTTTTATACAACAAAGTAAAATCTCTCACTCATTTCCTGTTGAACAGGATTCATGCTACTAAATGGATGTGAACATAAAAGGTAGAAATCAAGTGAAAGATACGGTCCAGAAATTCTCATGAAGTCCATTTCCCAGCAATGTCAGCTCCCAGAAGATGCACTCAATGAAAATAAACCTTCAGATTCTGAAAAGCTACTACAGAAGCTCTTCCTTATCACTACTCATGGGAGTGAGAAGTGGCAGAAATGAAGCCAGGGAGAAGATGATGTGGCAGGAGATACACTCTGCTTGGAGTTTTCCATTGTCAGGATGGTTCTTTGAGACAAGAGGCAAAATTCAGAGTAATTCAGCATTGTTCTTCACAACATTTTCATTAAAAACTGATGTGCTGTATAAAGGGCCATGCTAGCTTTGTATTACTGGCATGTGATCAGGAGCTAGTTTTCATTTACGTATTTCAAAAAGTTTTTACTATGTGATGAAGGAGGAACAGCCTTCAGCAGGACATCAGCATTCCCTCACTGCAGTTTTGCTAAATCTCTCATGTGGTTTTTAAAAGCAGAAATTATGTTGAGTATTCAACATACATGTATCTTCTACAGGTAAGTCAGTGATAAAAGGAAGACTAAAGAAAATGTGTGCCCTCTCTGGAAGGAAACGAGAGACCCTGTCACCTGGGATAAGGACAAGGCTGAGGTACTCAATGACTTTTTTGCCTCACTCTTCACTGGTAAGTGCTCTAGCCACACCACCCGAATCACAGAAAGCAAAGGCAGGGACTGGGAGAATACGGAACCACCCACTGTAGGAGAAGATCAGGTTCAAGACCAGCTGAGGAACCTGAAGGTGTAAAAGTCCATGAGAGCTGATGAGATGCATCCCATCCACGAGTCCTGAGAGAAATGGCAGATGAAGTTGCCAAGCCACTGTCCATCACATTTGAGAAGTTGTGGCAGTCCAGTGAAGTTCCCACCAACTGGAAAAGGGGAAACATAACCCCCATTTTTAAAAAGGTCAAAAAGAAAGACCCAGAGAGCT
Source organism: Calidris pugnax (assembly GCF_001431845.1). Lineage (NCBI taxonomy): Eukaryota > Metazoa > Chordata > Aves > Charadriiformes > Scolopacidae > Calidris > Calidris pugnax. The sequence goes on along the minus strand of NW_015090781.1, from coordinate 9,520,228 downwards.
ACAGGCCAGTCAGTCTCACCTCTGTGCCCAGCAAGATCATGGAGCAGATCCTCATGGAAAATATGCTAAGGCACAGAAAATAAGGAGGCGATCAGTGACAGCCAAGATTTACATTAGATCTCAGGAAGAAATTCTTTCCTGTGAGGGTGGTGAGACACTGGAGCAGGTTGCCCAGAGAAGCTGTGGGTGCCCCATCCCTGGAGGTGTTCAAGGCCAGGCTGGATGAGGCTTTGAATAACCTGGTCTGGTGGGAGGTGTCCCTGCCCAGGGCAGGGGGGTTGGAACTAGATGATCTTCAAGGCCCCTTCCAACACAAAGTACTGTATTTTCTATTTAATTGCTGACCTTTTGCCCTTCTATTTTTTCCCATATTCTTTTTGATCACATGTGAAAAACTTGGCTTCAGTTCTCTCATTTCCTGATTTTCTATATTTCAATTATACTTTAATGGCTATACATACAGTGATGATGATACAAGAGTGTGTTGTGAATGAAATCTGTTTTGTACTCTCCCAGCTTCTGAGAACTGCTACAATTTGAGTTGCTTTCTTCTGTAGTCTCTGAAGTGCTTTTTTATAATATAATAATATAATAAACCCTGAATAAACCCTGCTCTTGCCTTTGCAATGCATTCCAGCATTCTGTTTCCCATAATGCTACTACATTATGATTTGCAACTATAAATAATTATCCTAAGTTGTAAAGATAAAATATAAAACTTTAAAGCAATACCATTAGACACCATACACTTGAGACTCTGAAGCAGCCATAAGCAAACATTGATTTTCACAAAAAATAGAAAAGAAGGTGATAATGAAAAGCACGGCTCCTGCTTAGGATTACTTCACCAAAAGCTTGCTGCAATCCTGGGTGCAAAGAATGGAAATAGTAGGTAATCAGTGGCAAACAGCACCTTGTTTCTAACAGGTGGGGCACCACATTTGATGACCTCTATCTCAAAAGGTGAGGAGGGGAAAAATACAGTTGTGGGAATGGGATTTGACAACATGTGAGGTTCAGTAATAGAAGGTATTATCCCCCAAAAGAGAAAGCCTCTGAGATGAGAGGGACTTATCTAAACCTCTGTAAGGCTTGTGTTGAGATGTGTGAACTTGTGAGTTGATTTTTGTTTGTTCTGTCTTGTCTGGACAAGCATTCAATAAAACAACAGTGGAATATATAGGATTCCTGGCTTCTTCTACATTATTTTTCATTTCCTTCCCTCCAAATAGCACTCCAATTTCCATTCTTATTTTTGCTTCTTCTTTTTCCATTAAGCTTGAGCTGCCACATTATTTATCTGCCTTTACAAAGTACTTGTTTTTGTCTACCCAGACTTCCAATAATTGGGACTTCTCTTTGTGAATCTGATGTTAGTTACCAAGACTAGTCTAACTCCCTTCCACATTCTTTTATCTGTTTGGATTGTACTAGTATAAGGAGGTGGTGGTATGGCAGACTTTAGAAGCTGCAAACATCTTAATAATCATTTATATTGTTTGTCCTTCTCTTGACTTCTCATTTTAGTGGGCAATTCTTTTCCAAGAAAATACATATGTCCACTATTCACAAAGCGAGATAAAAATAACTGTTCACATTTGAACTACAATCTAATTATTTCTTTAAGAGCGATGAAGTAGCTTGTGAATAATCTAAATAGAGCTAGCCTTATTTCATTATTTCAGTCCCACATGTGCCTTAAGAACAATATTCAAGATTTTAAAAGCTGTGAGTTAAATAGTGTACATTTTTAGGCAATTTTTCATCTTTGATGTCTTTAACTGTATTTTCACTAATCATTTTGCAAAAGTGACAGAAATGTGTTTTTCTCACTGGGATAGCCTCAAGGATACAGCTATCCTTTGTGCCAGTGTGAGATGTGGAAGAAGCTGCTGAAGGTCTGCAGAGGCTGAAGCAGTGTGCTTTAAGTCCTCTCCAGATCCACCGAGATAGATTTCAAGGGGAGGGAAGTAGGGCTGAGAGGCTCTCACAGGAACAAACAGCCTTTAGGGGAAGGTACATCATTGCTGTGCTCTGCTGAAGCCACATACGCTCAGTAATTTAGACAACTGAGTGCTTCATCTGGGACAAAGTCACGATGCTGTCTTTTCATCTGGCTTCCTACACTTTGTCTTTCTATTTACCCAGGTAAAATCAACAAGTCAACCTATTGCCCTGAAGTTTCCCTCTTCTGGTCCATACCAACAGTTCCATTAGGTCCAGACAATGAAAAATTTTTAATGAAACAAATGCTTAACCATATAAGAGCCTAATTATATGAGCCTTATTAGATCTAAAGCTTGGTAGGAGAAATCTGGCTCCCCAAATTGAAGGCCTAACTTAAGCAAGTTGAATTCTTACACTTTCTTTTTTTTTTTTTCAAAACAGTAGCTCTTTCAAGTCATATTTTAGAGCTTTCATTTACAAAATCAGTGTTTACTGACCTTTCTATAGTGGTTTAATATGAAGACAAGAGATGTGTCCAGGGAGGAAAAACAGCATTAAAATACTGAGCTTGTTATCTCCAAAGTGCTAGACACAAATTAACTAATGCATGCTAATACAGTGATTAGTTTGTTTGCCTAGGTTTAGTGCAATGACTATGTTTCCTAATGCCATTATTCAATGAGAGATGGTTTGGTATCACACTGAAGCCAGGACAGTTCCTCTCAAAACTTACTGTGTATTGCTTTAACATTTATGTATTCTCCACTGAAAATAATATAAATCTATTTAGAGTACTGATTATTTGCAAAAGGCAACTACTTTTGGGGAAATATTTTGAAATCAAGCTATGCCTTGAGTTACTTTGCAATACCAGGCAAAACCATAATAGATTGCTATTGGCTCAGCGGGATGAAGATGGAGCTACAGCCATTTCACCTGGGATGACTACTGCATTCTGCATAAATGTCATAGGCATTGACCCTTCACAGCATCTTCTCAGGAGCAAATAGCATAGAAAGTCCTCAGAGGAAAGTGCTGTCCCTTCCCTTCCCCTTTGGGTAAAAACCAACAGACCAAACAGTCTTTGCCTGTGGCCTTCCCAGAGGACCACACTCCATGGACAATTGCATGGCATGTACAATTCCAGTGTTCATAGGTTAGATTAGGTACATTTGTACACCTCTGGATGTAAAAAGGTCCCAAGCCATGGTGGGGCCTCTGAAAGCCTCAAGAATACAAATAATAATAACAAAAAAGTAGTAATAAATAGAAATGCAACTGGTAGTATCACAGGTATTCATGGAGATTTGGACTGACCAGAAGAAAGCTGGCACAATATCACTGGTACAATGTATCCTAAAACAGCTTGGAAAAAGCAATCTTGACAAAAAACAATATGAATATAATGAATGAGCCTTTACTCCACATATGAAAGTGTTTCTGATACTGACAAAAGAAGGTACAATATTTATCATTCTAGGATCACAGGGGACAAAACAACAATATTAAATCATGAGAGGTTTTATTTGTGAATTAGCATTGTTTTTTGTCCCTTGCGTTACCAGAATGATAAATGCTTTCCTTTGTGTAGGAAAGAAAAGGTTTGATACTGGCTGTGCATTCTATAGATTCATGCTACAATTTTTTGAGAGGCTTGGTTAAATCCTCATAAATAATAATGTTTACATTAAAAGTGGTAATAAGCTTTTTGGGGTGCTTGTTCCTTGGTGTTTTGTTTTGGTTTTTTTTTTCCCCTCACCTTTTTATTTGAGAGTTCCCTTCATGATATTTTATTTTCTAGGGCAGATGAAAGCAGATTCATAGTTTTTAGCATAACTGGTGGGAATATTGCAGAAGCACAATGTGATCAAAGCGGATGGAAAAGCAATTCCCAAATGACTAAGGGCAAAACTGCACCAGTCCCAGAATTACAGAATGAGCTGATGTGTATAAGACATACTAAACACTTGCATTTGAATTTTTAATATGGAAAATAAATGTCACAGCATTTTCATGAGGAATCTATTTGTCTTGAATGCAGCTTAGCTACTGCTCCCTGTTATGGATTACACCTTCTACTTTTTATCTAACTTTAACTCCTGCTGAACACTCTAGCAGTTCCAACATCTGATAGGAGCTTACAGGTTTTTTCATATTTTTCTTACATTTTATGTTTTCAAAAGCTAGCACAGAGTATTCCAGTGATCAGAGGAGAGTTAACATACTTTTTTTGCCAATATTTTCAAATGCAAGTAATATCTTCTGGTTTGTACAATTCAGGATGAATATGGCACATCACTCTGCCATCTAATGTGACTCAGCGTTGAGAGCTCCAGGGCTTGGCTCTGCCCTCAGTGTCCTAAGTACACATGGCTTATTTTTTTTAGAAAGTAAATACCGAACGTGTAAATAAACATATAACTAGTAATCTGATTTCCCAAGATATATAAGCATGACCTGAAGAAAGGATTATTTTATAATGATATAATTCAGTGCACGCTCTGAGCGCTAGGGAAAAATTCATAGAACACAGCCAATTTTATCACACAGATTTCAACTGCTAGGTTAGATGCACTTAAGATAACATTTAAAGTTACACAGAAATGTATTCTATGTAGGTTACGTATTAGAGCATGCATGGATAGAATACACGCTTCAAAATAGCGTGATGGGTTTTCATTTTCTTTTTCAGTGCAATTGCTATCACCTTTACTCAGACACCTTCCTGTAACCCCCATCAGCCCCAGTCAGGGATACAGCTCCCACTGTGTTGGGTGCAATATGCGAGCACCGCACCAAAGAGCTTACAATCCAAACAACCTTTTGCTGTGTTTGAATTTTCGTGTTAAAAGAAACATACTAACAGACCTCCTTAACCCACAGGCTTTTAAAGTCAGGCTGAACATTAAAACTTAGCTAGACTTTTCTTTTATCCAATAACCTACCAGGCAATGAAAATTCTGCAAATCACTACCAGCTCTCAGTTACACTATGCAGTTCAGAGGCTTCAAATTATATTTCTCACATCCTGTTGCACAGCTACTACTGAGCAGACCTTTGTAAATAGCTATATTAATGACGTACGAGAAAGAACACAACATACCTCACTGCTGCCTATCTACATTGGCCTTGAAGTTCTAACACAAGTGAAAAAATACTATTTTACATTAAAAACCGTCAATATAAATAGTGCATAGATCTATGGAGCAATAAGACTGCATTAATCAACATTTTTTTCTGAGAGAACTGGACAAAATTATTTGAAAACTAATAAATTAATAAGCTGCAAAATTCAATCACTTGTACAGTTAATTTTAGTATCAAAATGAGTAAATGAGTTTTGTTTAAAAATAGTTTATGCTTAGAGTTAACCACATAATACCTAGGTTAAAAAAGATTTGCACAAAATTTCTGGTAAACTTTCAGGACATGTGCAAACAAAGTTTTGTGTAGAAAATCACACACGCAGAAGTTACAATGAAAAGTCAAGATGTTTCCAGATTTTGATAGATTTCAGGCTGGATGTGTCAAAACATAAGCCCTGACACTGGCAGACCGTCTCCCTTGAAAATTTAGACTCCATATACAGAGATCTTCAGGTAAACCAATTTCTACTTTCACCTCTGCCTCCAAATGCTGGTCTCAAAGGACTTCATTTCAGCCAAGACCTGTCAAAACCCCCAAATGCTTTTCATTACGGAATTCCTTCTGTATATTCTCTGTCAGCTGTGTTAAAATAATAAATTCACAATCGATTGATTTTTGAAAAAGAGAGAACTTCTTGAACTCACCTGATTTTTTTATTTCCACATGTAAAAATCGGGGGCATATTTAAAATTGTTATTTGAAGTTCATCCCTCCCATGCCATTAATGGGGCTTAAAGTAGCAGCAGGTTCAGAAGAAGTTACAATAAAAATCATTCTCAGTAGGATGGCTATGAGATATTAGGGCTATGCTCCAGTCAGTGAACATCCTTTTAAATCATTAATATTCATGGCAATTCACTCACAAACATCCAGCACAGAGCAGGTGCCCTGGTTTTCTTAATAGGTGCTATGAAATAATAAAAACTAATTTTTTAATATTCTGAATCTGGGCAGAATTCAAGACATTTCTAAAATTCCTTTGAGAGGTGATTTTGTACAGTTTTTGTCGGCATCAAGGCAGGACAACACACAAAAAACATACTGCTGGATTAAGATAGCAACAATGGTTATATTACCAAAAAAAAGTAGAGAAGAGTCTTTTCAAACTGTGTGTGTAGACAAGGAGCTTAGTTTGGATGAAGCAGTTGCAAGAGCACTTTAATGGGGGACAAGAAAGCAATTAACAATGAAAAGTCACTGATGCAAAAGATAGTCCTAGAGATTAAAATCTTATTGAAACAAATGCTTCTCCATTTGAACATAATGAATTGAGCTGAAAGATCTGCAAAACCAGTTCACTGAACACATGAGAAGAAAATAATAATTTGTTACTCAATTATAATACAAAGCTTTCTGACCAACACACAGCTCTATACCTTCCATTAAATAGAAATAAAAATCTTGGGTAAACTGGATAACACAACAGGAGGGTTAGGCATAGTATTATTTGAAATTGCAATGTGATAATTATGAAAATATATACAGATGCATCAATTAGTACAGTGCTTTAAAAACACAGGAAGAATACACTTTCTCCCAAATGGATAAAGAGAACATTCAAGGGAAGAGAGATGAAATGGGCATAGCAGGAAGGCCAGGGCAGGGATGGATGAAGCTAATAGTGCAGGAAAAAGGCACTGTGGTGGAGCTAAACTGAGCATGGGGCAACTGGGGAATATTCTGAAATGAGAGAAATTGCAGAGATGGAAGTGTGAAAGAGAGGGAGAACATTAAGAAGTGAAGATTGAGAGAGGTACATTACATGTGCGGGAACAGACTGCTTAAATTAGAGAAATCCATCAGATCAGGGTAGATTTGGTCTTTGTAACGGGGACAAAGGTCTCAAATTTATCCCATCTGCCTTTAGGCACCTAGCTGAGACATCAAATCTGGAGATGCATGTCCAAAGAGGAATCAAGATTTTAGGTGGGCTGAATATCCCTTTGATGGAAACTTTAAGAAAGAAACATAAGTGATCAAATTGATAACACATCTAAAATAATACATACAGATTACATGAAACCTTTGGATTAGATGGAACTACTATAAAAGAAATTCAAGGAGGGAACAAACCCATAAATATCTGCCAAAAACAGCTGTCACAGGGAACTGCGATTGAACGTTGCTTTCAAAACACACCCTTAACAGGTTCTGTGTTCTTCACTGCTGCACTGTAAAACGTGGTGACAGCAGAAGCAGACACAACAGAACAGTCAGCAGTGGTGAAGATGGCATCCATAGGAAAAAGAAATAAATCTGGTTTTTAATGAGCTCAATTTAAATATTTTTTTCTTTTTAGTTGCTATACTGCTATAGCCAAATATGAAGTTACACATCTGGAACAGTAATGTGGGATATACCAAAATAAAACAGTGACTTCTGAAAGTGTCTCTGATTCATAATTTGGGTAAGGAGAAATTATTTGATTATATTTTGGAAGTTCAAAGAAGGAAAGATTATGTGCTAAAAGGGTTCTTTCACCCTTTCAGCAAGAAAGATTTAACACACAGGTCTAAAGCCTGAATTCAGGAAACCTAAATGAGGTGAAATTAAAGGAACTTTGATAAACATATCATCAGAGTACATAAGTCAACGATTCACGTCTCAAACTCTGTGAAAATAAGCAAACAAACAAATACCGTGAAAGGTCAACAGACTTGGAGGCAGAGCATCAGAAGCAGAACTGTGACAGTAAAGCACTGGAAGGAACATACATAGGTGGGAGCAATTACAGAAAAGCCAAACTGCCATATTAAAAATCAGTTATATATATGTGTGTGTATCTATATACACACATATATAGTTATTTCAAATGAACATATTTCACTAATAATTTGTTGACAATTTATTCTGTCAACATCACTAACTGAAGAACTCAGAAAAGATATTTCAGTCATTTCAGGATGAAACAAATTATCTGAAAATATGGATTCTACACTGTCTAATAAATAAAATATTGTAAGCAAATGAAAACAAACGCATGATATAAGCTTTTAGGTGAGGAAAAAAATATTGAAATCATCACATGATCAATACATTTTGGCTTTGTCAGTCTGTAAACAATCAACATAAATCCCATCTGGAATTAAGCTCTAAATATCATCAATTTTCAGGTCACCATCTACTTGAATTTCAGTCACAAAAACTTTGAAGAAACTATGTTTTTTAATACTCTGAATGATGTGCTACATGGTGTATGTAATTAGGTCTGATGAACCTTGTCTACTAACAGAGACAAAAACAAGGGTTAAAACTTAAGTGTGAACTAAAGAGAGGGCAAAAGGAAGCAGAAAATGTACTGCCTACAGGAAGATCTTCCTAGATTTGGGGAATTATGGGCGAAAGCTTATGTGCATCAAAAGATATCAAAAAGGAGTTTTAATTCTTGTTTAAAAGAAAAAACAAAAAGCAGGGCTTAGCCCTTCAGAGTTACCTTATACTTATCCAGTGACCCGCTGTTAAAAAAAGCCCTGTACTCCATGCCAGGACTGTACAAGCCCTGCACAGGAACCAGACAGTGAAAATATAGTCGTACATTGCAGTTCTTACTGCGATAATGAAATTAAGTTTGAGACATTTTCTGCATGACTAATCTCTCTTGATTACATTTTGAAGTTTTTCAGTAAGTGGTTAATTAATGATGGACAAGGCTTCCTCTTTGTGGTTCTCCTGTTGCCTTTAGAAAAGGATCACTGGTCCTTGCTGCACAGGTCCCCACTGCCTGCACTCATCCCTCTCAGGTTGTTCCTTGCCTTCCCTTGGAGGCGTGTGATAGAGCTACAGTGAGCTCAGCAGCCTGTGAAGTCAACAGCAGATGATCTCCATTTCTTCCTTATAAGAAGGGAGCTTGGAGGGGACCTGTTGCTCTCCAAGAACAGCAGCCTCTCCCCAACTTGCCAGACTACAAAGGGGAAGAGAAGCGGGTGTTCAGCGCTGAACGGAACGGCAGGGGCTGCACGGATTTCCTGTCAGACTTGTTCTCTTGATTTAAGAAATATTTCTATTATTGTTATTCTGTTCCTAGAGACAGCTGCAAAATTTCTTTACCATCAAGCCAATGCAGCCACTGCCTGCTTAAACTTTTACGCAGGCATCTTGATCAGGACCTTTCAGAGACCTATCCTGTCAATGGGGGAAATATCCATCCCTTAACAAAAGTATCTAATAACACTTCTAGGAGATTCCCACGATTTCTCTCCTTCCCTACAGTTGTCTTCTACAAAAATATGTGTGGAAAGAGATGATCTGCCCACAGGATTCAGTACACTTAACATCAGAACTGCAGAATGACTCTCAAGCATAGCCAGCATTTGCTTCAAACCAATTTTCCATCAGCCTTGATGCAACTGTGCACACAAAACCATTCTCTTTGCAAATCTCTTTTACAAACTGAGGCTAATACCTGGAGTGTCTAAACCAGAGATGCACAACAAGGATGTGAAGCTCTTTATAAAATCTGACTGAAGGGAAATCAATATTACAAACATACCCATAACAAGGGATCCATTACTGCTGCAATATATAAACCAGGACTGTGCTATCCAGCAAGCACTTGTAAGGTATGTGTCAGGAGTGGGAAAGTCTTTTTTCAGCTCTCTGGGAATATACAGTGATACAATATCACTAAAACTGCAAAATATTATAAGCACACCCATATGTTCATAACCTTAAACAGAGTTATCCACCACAATACACTCTCCTGTGCTTCGGTCCCAGTATGGTAAGGTTTACTTTAGGCTTTTAATCCGATCATGCGTACCCCTAATTGTTTAAACTATAATTATAGATGTTAAATTGTTTTGCCTTCTATGGAAAATGTGCTTTGGAGAGACCAAAACAGAAATTAAATGCATGTAAAATAATAGAACTGTTTCAATGGCACTAATTGCAAAACAATTTTAAAAAGCATCTTTTGATGAAATAATTGTTTTAATTATACAGTATACTTAGGTTTACCAACTATAAACCCTTCAGCTTTTAGCATTAAGATAATTTCATGTGTACTGTATTCCCACACTTTATTTCAGAGCGTATATAAACTAGAAATGTAAATGACTGCAAAAGGACATCAGAACAATACAGAAGGAAAAGTGGTGATCTCTCTACATATAACAGGGTTCGATCATAGTACTTTGTTAATGGATATTTCTAAATGCAAACAGGCAATTAACATATTACCTAGGAGAAACCTTAATACTGAAGCACTAGTAGGGAGACCAAACCTTAGGTTGTTCAGAAACAACATCTACCCATGGGGGGCTCTGAGTGGAGCTCAGCAAGGTCCCTCCCGTTGCAGAAGGACTGCACCAAGGCAGGTCTTCTAGCAGGAAGTCCTCACAAAGGATAAAGTTCCCATGTCTACCTGCCTTAAACTCACAGATCCATAGATGACTCATTTCAAACCCAAAATGAGAAGCTTCTTGACTGCACGCTGTGGCAGACCATAAATTCCCCATAGTACACTGTCCATTGTCTCAAGAAAAATAAATGCAGTGATTTTTATCTACATGACAGCAACTTTCCACTGGGTTGGTCTTAAAGTTTTCTATGAGCATGAGACACCTAGAAAAGATGTTAAACATCAAACACTGTAGTAAGGAAAATTTATTCAATAAGATGACTGTTAAAGATAATTAAATTATATCTCCAGCCATATACCTCAAGTTTGGTATTGTCCTTACTGTCAAGTGGATACAGACATAGCAAATGTCAGAAGACATTTGCTAGGAAGGGGAGAGGGGAGAGGAAAGGAGATATTCGTGATATGGAATGAACGCGGAAAGGAGATGTTGCAGAGAGACACTGCAGATGTAGACATGCTCTGGCAGAATTGCAAGCATTTTCACAGCTATAAAACACTCAAATCTCAGTTTAAAAATATGCTTGTAAAGAACTACTTCATATAATTTTGTGAAACAACTAAAGTAAAAATTGCTTTTATTCTCACTGCCTGCAAAAGCTCAACGCAGCGGTGAGGGGGTTCCTGCTTCAGTAAAACTCCCAGTATTACTCTTAGAACATTTCAGAACTATCAGCCCTTTGCAAAGAAAAATCCTTCTGTGCTCTGACTGCTGAATCAGTTAGTGTAAATAGAGCAAAAACAGAGGAACTGCTTGGCAGGATTTTAAGTAGTCTTATCTCTACGCTGCATTCTCACTTGTACTGTGCCTCAGTACATACACAATACTTTCGTGTTGGTCTTGCTCTCACCTTGTAATCCACCAATCAAACTGGTTGAAGGATGCCAGAGACTAACGTATCTGTTTAAACTTTCCCACCTGGTAATTGCATTTCAAATTTTCTAGCTGAAAAATTTATCTCATTGAGCTTTTTTTTAATGAGGAATGGTATTTTAAATAGCTTTACTGATTAATTCATATTTTCAACTCATTGAAGTTCCACACTGCCCTTGAATTTCTTCTATTATGAGGAAAAAAACCTCTTCTACAACATATTTTATTATAAAAGATAAAGTTGAAGCTTTGAGAAGAGCTACGGGTGATATCTTCAGCAGGTATTAATAGATACTCTCTACTACGGGCAACAGGTTAATCCCAAATTTTGCTATCTGGGGTTCTGTTTCTCTCTCTGCCTAGTTATAAAACCACTAAAGTCTTAATCAAGGTTACTTGCAGTACCTAGGTACTGAATTATATATATAGACACACACATATGTATATGTGTGATTATTTCTGTAATTTTCTGAACAAACTTTGATAAGAAATGATATCATTAGTGTCTTCTACCTGCTTTCTCTAAGGATTCCAATCTCAGAGATTTCACATTCCTTGACTGCAGAAGTGTTATTTTTTAATTTTACTTTTTAACTTTCTTTCCCTTGTCAAATATGCTTTTTCTGAAATACATTATGTAACACTGGTCAAAACCATGCAACAAAAATGTCTCAAAATAAAAAGCATCACAAGGTTGATACAATCTCTTTGCATAGACAGAGGCATCTGATCATTATGGGGCACATTTTCATCAGTAACAAAAGTTTATTGGCTGTATCTTTAAAACTGACAGTGTCTTTCAGGATCTATCAAATGTATCATAACATAAGCTATCAAAATGAATAAAATATAAAGTGCATACTTCTTAGAGACACCATTTCCAAGCACGTAAACTTTTATCTTACTTTTGAAAAAATGTCAAATCACTTGGAGCAGCACTTTTAAAGATATGATTTATGAGAAAGTCTTATTTTAGAGGCTCTGAGAACTACACAAAAGTCCTTCAAACGGCGGGGTTACCACAACTTTTAACATAGAAATTAGTAAAACAGGTGAAGGATGGGATCAGGTAAGAGAGAATCACAGTCCCTGCACTCAATCAAATGTGTCTGCATTTGGCAAATAGCTTTGAGAATTATGTTACAGCTGATGAAACACTGTTGCAAGTTCCCAATTTGCATTCAACAGATCAGATGTTCATAACATAATAGATGCTGCCACACTAAGGTACCAGCAATGAGAGTGTACAGATAGGTGAGGAGCTCACAGCTGAGGTAGAGAGGTTGATAAGGGAACAGCCCAGTCCTGCAAAAACATGGTGCTCTTTTAAGTAAAGCCTCTTCATAAGGTAGGAATCAGCGTACGATATTATTATTGACACAGCACTCAATATGTGACATTGTTCTTACATTACATCAAATGTTATAGCTTTTCAAGGTGATTTACTGTTAAAAATAGTAGTCACTACTAAGCCTGGCTGCAGTTTCAGCCATTCTGCCCTGGCTCTACACAGGCTCTCTTTAAATTCTTCCCATACTTGCTGGTCAAAGATATGCCTGCTAACTGCATCACTGTACTACATTTGATAGGCTGAAATAAAAGACAATTCAGCTCAGTTTCAAAGGTTGTTTTTAATCTCATCCAACTTCAGCTGCCTAGAGTGAGGTGACTAGACTAAACTAATCATCTAGGGACCTTCTGTAGACAGCAGATGAGCAAGACCACCTCAACAGTGAGATTTAAAAGACAATTTTGTTTTGAGCACACGTAATAGAATAGGACAAGATGTCCCCTCCAAGTGCTTCATTCTTTCCGTTGACTACCCAGGAAACTTAGATTAACTTAGATTAGAAACCTAACTTCTAGATGAATGTAAGTGAGACAGCTCCTGGTTATTTTGATATAGAATTGGTTAAGAACAGCTGTGAGAGCAGCCTTATACAGACAGCATTAAAGATAATTCTTGCTTCAGGCAATTCACAAATTAAGCTAAACTAAAATCCCATTTCAGCTATAAAACTATTTTAAAAGATGCTTTTTGGGTTCATATTATACATCTTAATGGGAGAAATGTGCCATATGGAGGGATTTCATTTTGTTAAGAGATACTCCATGCTCTTATCTTCCCTATGTACAACATGGAAATGGAAAGCAAACATAAAGCTTAGCATATATTTGTGCAAGCAATTGTCATTTTAAATACAGAGAATTTTATTAATATAGCAATGGGATACAGAAATACTAAAGTGAGGTATCTCAGAGTAAAGGCTCTTTTAACTCAGTTAACGCCATCTAGCTGCATGTAGTTATCTTGCACTTATTTGTTTGCATATATGGATTGTGGCTCTTTAAAATGTCACATATTATTTTCCAAAGATAATTTTCAAAGAGAAATTTTAATTTGCCAAATACAACGGGCATATAAAATAATAGCTAATGTAACCGCATGATGAAGTTGCTGTCAAGTTGTTTACCAACTGTCCAGTACGATCAAGCATGGTCTTGTGATTATTTTCCTATTCTGCTTGAGAAAAGAAATTTATTTGACTTCCAAATCCAGGCTTTTGTCCCAGTAGCCTTTGAATTATGGGAGTACAGAAGTATTTTGTAAACTCCTTGACCAAACAAAGGATTTCATGCACTCAAAAGTGAATCTCATCAAACCCTCCATGACCAAAAAGTATCTGCTGATACGATGGGGGAGAAATCCTTCAATGAGGATGAGAAGAAGGAGCATTCTTGGGAGGGTGGCTTCACACTTAAAGTAGATGACATGCATGAAGCTTTATCTCACTCTTACCTACACAATGCTCTGCAAAAACCCACGTACTTATCTAAAAAAATTTGGTGATATTGCCACTATCTGTGCTTTCTACTGGTTTCCTACTATGCTATGCCCTAAACCCCGAGATGATTTGTTTTACTGCCAAAGCCCTACCCCATCAAGCTGCCTCATTCTTAGAAGGAGTTCCCCACAGTCATCTCTAAAGCTGTCTTAATTATCTCATTTCAGATCCTGTCTTTCATATGTTGCTTATAGAAAACTCATAGCTGGCCTGCTGCTCTCCTTTGAACACTGATTTTTTGGCTGACCAGTACTGTCACATTGCTTCCTTATGCTCCCCCGTCTGTCTAGCCCCATCTGTTGTCTCTTGTTTCATACTTAGATTATAAGCTCTATGGCAGAGGAACTGCCTTTTTGTTCTGAGTTCATTTAGTGCCTAAACAATGCAGGTTTGACCCACGATTAGGGCTTCCCAGCACTAGAATAATACAAACAAGCAAACATTCTCACAAATAACCCAGCTGGAGCACCAGATACAGACACTGCCTCACAGATACCACAACATGTTGGAATCAAATTCCATCAAAACTAAAATACCCAGCAATTCTGGTCCATTTGGTCATCACTGCAAAACAACCTTTGTGTTCCTCTTGCTCTTCTATCTAGCTCACAGTTGTGGCTTTTAGATAAGTAATCTCTCCTCTGAATAAAACCTGTCAAGTTGTTGCATTGCATTTCTTAGTTACCAGGGCTGGGCTTCCCATGTCTTGCTTCTTCTAAAGTAAGCAGCCTCAGAATCTCCCTTTCCCTATATTACCAGAAAAAGTTGGAGCTTGAAGCCAACTTGGATGTAAGGAGATGTTCACTCAAACCTTCACTGGTCTAAGGCATTGCTGTTTTCTGGTGTCTGTTACCCTGCCTTGGCCCATACCTCATTCACAGAAGAGATGGAGGAACAGTACGTGTCAGTGCTCCTCAGCTGTTCTGTGCAACATCTGGGACCTTAAATTTCAGCTACCTCTTGTGGCAGTTTTAAACTACATCTTTTTTTCCTCTCCTCCTGTCTGTCTCAGTCTTGCCTGGAACACTGCGCTCTCAGCTGCCTTCCTCACCAGCTCATGTGTTGGTTCTGTGTTCCCCTGGCCAGGTCAGATTCCAAGTCCAGCTCCTCAGGCCCTTCTGCCTATATCCTAGATCCTCACAACAGTGCAAGGAATACACATGGTCATCCAGTCAGATCTCTACTATGGACACACACACACACACACATAAGATTAAGAAGCCACTGTAAGCAGATCCTCTCTACTATGGACACACACACACACACACACACATAAGATTAAGCAGATCTCAGCAGAGCAAAGAAACAAAACACCATGTGTGTCTCTGGATGCTTCAAATGATGAATCCTATAACATTTCTGAAACTCCACGGATGCAGAATCCAAGTCCATCGGGAGTGACCAACACAACTGGGAAGTTGACAATGCTTACAGCTATCCTCACAAGTCACCTGCAGGTTCTGGCAAGGGATGCCTCATGGTTATATCCTCATTCCTATTTTCAAGGCTGCCTGGTACACAGATGAGCAGAATTTGGGACAAGATTTCTCTTGTGGTTCTTAAAGTGCTGATTAGTTTAATTAACTTTTGCATGAAAGTAAAATAGAGAATAAATTTTAGCTGTATTCTGATGAGATCAGATTATTAATGGGTCTCACTAATTTAGATTTCTTCAAGCACCTCTCTTTCATATTGTCAGTATTTTGCTCATTTGATTACATAGAAGAGGTGGCAGCACGATGACTGCTAATTAGAACTGAACTCTCAATTTATTACCAGTCCATCTTTTTCCAGGTTTCGTACAAACAGATCAATACAAACAGATAATGTGCGTACAGCTGTGTTTACCTCTAATACTGAAACCACTCCAGTTCATACATGTCTCATTTAAAATCTTTTAGCCTGAAGAATTGATATGAAAAAAAAGAATATAAGGAAATTCAAAAGTTCAGCTAAAAAATTGAGGTTTTACTACAAATAATGTTTTGTAACTTTAGCAATCAGGAATGTTCTTGAGCTGAGAATTTTTGATGATACCATTAACAAGCAGAGGTAATACTTGTATGCAGGCATCAGCTGTAAATTATGCTTTACGTAGAGTCATTATATAGTCCTCAGGGATTCAGGACCTCATCCGGGAGGTTTCAGAAATACTCAGCACCAATGAACTTCAGCAGGAACTGAGGATGTTGAGCAGCCTGCACTACTACGACCACAAAACACAACTGTGCAGTCCATGCCGAAATAATCATGAGGTAAGTACCTGGTAATTTCCCTTTGCTAGCCAAAGTGCACATTAGACATTAATTACAGTTAAGCCACCTAGGTACAATTATCAAGCATTCTATAGAAACATGTAATTTATACGCAGATATTATTTGGCAAGAAAGCTCCATGAATCTACTGTGTTATTCTGTGTTGCCACATATATGTAGACAACACAAACCAAGCTATTAACAAACCAAACCACCCTGAAAGAAAATTTAATATTTTATTATTTATTGCTGTCACAGACTCACCTTCTAGGAATGTCAGAGTAGTTTAAAGCATGGAAAAGAGCAGATTATGAAGGATATATAGATACATTTGTTTACCTGACACGCAGAATGCCCAAAGAAGCTAAGTCCAGTACTCTGGCTTCTCAGCTGTTGCTCTGAATTTTACAGCAAAATGATAATTATATGTCCAGGTGGCAAAAACTCTGTTTTAACAGCTGCATCAACTGCTCAGAACTCAAAAGCAGCATCTTAACAGATTAACAGTTCTCCATAATATTATCTTTGTAGCATGCAATTTGTTCCCAATGATAATTAGGTATTTAGAAACACGTATAATTAGAGAGAAATGACTGGATGATTTTTCATTTACTGAGAAATCTACTGTGAGGAAAGGAGATCCACTATGGGGACTAATGCGATTCTGGTGTTAGAATTAGTGTCAGAAGGATATGAAGAAATGTGGTTTAAACTATCTAGATGGTAAAATAATGTTGTACCAATACAGACCTAAACACAGTTAATTTGTGCATGATACTTTTTTTTTCCAGATGGAACAATTCTGTCCCTAACAAGCTTTTCATAAGTGTGCATATTGAGGGGAATAAACAAGAATTAGTAAATGATGAACTAGATTTTTTTTTCCACTTAAATAGATCTTTCTTAGTCTAAATGGGGTTAAAAGATAAAACATTCAAGGGACCATTAGTTCTAGAAGGCATTTGTTTCTTCTTTCTTCTTGTTTTTTGTAACTACAGCAGGGGTCTATTTCTGTTTGCCTTTGCTGCTGCATTGCCTGTCACTAAAATACATCTTTAACTGTATATCATTTTTCCTCTGGATTTTATTTACCATGTCACTCACCAGCTAGCTTCATATAAGTACACCTCAAGCTACTGGAAAAGAGCATTCTCCACATTCACTCCTAATATAATTCCATAGATTGAGTGGAGTGCTTTATGAGAGATGCTGCTATCATCCAAAGACAAATCATCTCTATGACATACTCAGTCGGCTTTTACCTAGGGCTTAAAATCATACATCTACAGCACTAAAATG
The DNA here is from genome assembly GCF_001431845.1 of Calidris pugnax. Classification (NCBI taxonomy): domain Eukaryota; kingdom Metazoa; phylum Chordata; class Aves; order Charadriiformes; family Scolopacidae; genus Calidris; species Calidris pugnax. The sequence continues at coordinate 9,502,501 of NW_015090781.1, read as the reverse complement.
TTTAAGCTGGCCCTACAGCATCCTTCTTCTGACAAATTGATAGTTCTTTTTGTGCAGCAACAAAAAACTCCTCATTTCCTCAATTACAGGTACATATGTACACACACATACATACCTCAGCCCTGCTAAGTATGTGTGCATCCAACGGCACCCACGCTCAGAAGGCGGCATTAAAACGTACGCAAGTGGCAATACCCAGCATTCAAACATTGCAGATGTTTGTACAAAGATAATTTTGTCCTTTCTTATGTCCAACCTATGCAGTGAACGTTGCAGGTGTTCTGCAGAAACATACGGCAATATTACGTTATTGAAGGCTGTATCACAATGCGCTCGCCCAGGGGAACTGAGTAATGGCTGCACAGCCAAACCTGGCAAACCATTATTTCCAAGAACTTGGCTTTCCAGTTTCAGTGATTTCCCTTTAAAACAATCTCTAAAGCATTTATCTGGCTTTTGCTGTTTGTTTTAAAAGAAAAGGCTTTAAAAGTTTGCTAGCACGACTGCAATGTTCTCCCCAAAGCCCCAGTACTTGATACCGGACCTATCAGCTGCACCACACAACTCTTCTACTGTAGGTTCTGGGCCAAATATATGAATTGTCAACAATAATCCTGTGGGTGAAAATTATCATTTTACGACCCTCCAGATGGAGCAAAATGCTAAGGCTCGATGGCAGGCCTGGAGAGGTATGGCTGTAGAGCAGAGAGCCTTGAGCTGTGCCTGCTCCTTCCTCCCCACCGCTCCAGCAGCTCCAATCCTTTACAGTGCAGCCTGTGCTGCTACAGCTGCTCTGGCAGCAATGTGAACCTGAATCTTTAAAAATGTTTGAGTTCAGTTATTATTTTGGCCTGCTGCCAATTTTCCCCATGAAATGCAGCAAAAAGAAAGAAAACTGTGATGCTCTACACTTTATGATTCCACTAAACTGGACTGAATTCTGGGAACAAAGAAATGGCCCTTTTTTAGTTCATGGTTTTTTTTTTTTTTTCCTTGACCAAATTTAAAAGTCTGCTGTAAACAACAGAAGTGTTAGAAATTGCCTTTGAAAGTAACCATATTTTTCTGCAAAAATCTTTCATTCCAATGGGCTGGGAAACTCAGCAGATAGCCCTAAGTTTGTCTAAATATATGTTTCGTATATAACTACACAAGCACTTCACAAACAAGTTTATAAACATGATAAAATGGGCACCCATGTGACAGCAGTTGCATTTAAACTTGTTAATTGCTTCAGATAGCCAGCTGCAGATACAGACAACCTTACATATAGTTACTAATGCCATGTACACAGACTGGCTGAAGTCAGTAACAGTATAAGAAAATAAACTCCTGCTTAGTGTCTGTGGAATCAGAATTTGAGCATAAGTACAGGGAGTTGGTTAACTCTGTTATTTACAATATTTGAAGTAATTCCCACAGGTAGTTCAGAACAGCAAAGTTCAGAGTACTGAGGTACTTCTGTCCACTTATTCTGAGTAGCTCTCAAGATCTGCAAATTGTGCTTTCACATATCTCCAAATACTTTATTTCTAGATAGGTTCTATTTAGAAGATCAGCATCACAAAGTGTTTCTTTATTTCTTTTCCATGGAACCAGTTCCATATTGGGAAGTTCCACGTGTTGTTCCCTACATGGAAGAACAAACACAGCCCAGTTTCACGTGTCTTTATGTGCAGTGAACAAAACTGAGTCCTGCAGCACTTACATAATCAAGGTTCAACATTTAACAATGCATCACAGTAATACGTCATTGAATGACATTGAGGTAGGATTTGTATGGAGAGACCAACTGATAAAGCTGAAAAATAACAGACCTTCTTAAATAGGACCCCTTTTTCAGATCTGAGCATTTTAACGAGAGAGTTCCCAAGGGTATTATGATTCAGCTAATTAAGAATAATGAAATTTTATCCACTTTTTATCTATGCACACATATGCACACGCATACACATTTAAAAATACACTCAATCATCTCAACATTTCTAAAATAGTACGGGTTATCTGTTTGGGGTTTTTCTTTTTTGGGATTTTTTTTAGCAAAATACATATAAGGAATGGTACTATGCTACAGAAAGAATTTCTAAAGCATCTCCTTAAGGGCACTTAAAACTTCATAACTCTTTTTTTTTTTTATTAGCCAAGTTCATCCAGAAAAGAAATCCTTTACCTTATAGAGCCATACGTTCTATCATGTTCTCCAAAAATGCATATGCAGGTATATGTAAAAGAAGGTTGAATATGTGGGAAGAAGAGCTAACTTACTAATACCAAATAATACTGCTGGACTCTTGTCTTTCCATTAAAATAATAAAAATAACTGCTTCCTCAAACAAAACAGTAAATTACATTTTCCCATATATGTAAGGATGTTTACTTGCAGCAACAACTACTCCTTCAGTGAAGTAGTCATTTTCTTGTCATTTCCAAGTAATATGTCATAACTTGCTCAATCTCTTCAATGTTACTTTCCATAATCACATCTTGAAGTGTCCTAAAAGTCTGGGACAAGTCAGAATATTTTATGCTGTGATATCAACACACCACTCTATATGCAGACAACGAATAATTAAAGTTGCTCAGTAAAGAGTGGTTTGTATTGTTGAGGTTGACTTCATTTTCCATTTCTGCTCGTGTTTTTGCTACTCTTAAGAAGGAGAAGGCATTAGCTTGATAGATATTTGACAGTGCAGGACAGTGTCAGAAGTTTCTTCCCAATTAAATATTTTTCAATGTGAAGATCGCATTGAATTTAAAAAAAAAACACAACCTACTATTTTTTATCGCATTACTACACCCATGTGCAACATCACACTTAAAAAAGCTGTCTACTGTAACAATTTGTTCCCATGTTGGCATTTCAGCTTACAAATGGGGTATTTAACTTTACAGCCTCGTCTAACAATGCCTTCTCATTTAGTCAGGGAGAGATCCAGGAAATCGAACTGTAGCATATCTGTCTTTCTTCACCGAATCAGTTTATATACTGGGTGCTTTTCTCCTCCTTCACTAATGGGAAATAAAATTGGTTTCAACTGTATCTAGAACGAAACACACTACAAGTAGACCTGCAACTTCAATCAGGTTCATTTCTTTCCATTTCAACCTTACCAGTCTGGGACAAGAAAATGGCATTACTACATGCTCAGAGTTTACAAGAAAGGCACATAACTATGGAGACAAAATCAGCCAGCTCTTTAATTCGTGACTGGTCAGCTCATAAAGTGAGCGCAATTCATAGCCTTGCTTCCAACACGTTAAAGTAGGATTCCAGATGCAACAGATGTCTTTAAACAGACATCTATTCCTCTACATAAATTGTTTGGCTTGAAATGTTGAAAATGTTTTGAACAGAAAAAAAAATGTTTCCTTTTCAAGCCTTGGCAGAACAGCATTCCAATTAGAGAGTGGTAAATTTGTGGTATAAGTGGCATCCAAAAGCAAAGAAGATCAGAATGCACTTCATGAAACATTGCCAATGAGGTACCTCACCCCATCTTTTTAAAGCCGTTTCATTTTCTAATATCTGATTTCTTGAGAAATCAATATTCCACTCTCTTCCCTGTACTTTGGAGAGTGGTTAGAACTACTGATTTGAAGGTGGGGCTTTTACTCATTACTGACTTTTCAATGGGCCCCTTGTGTTGCAATCCAAAAGATATAAATAATACCAACAAAAACCCCACAACCAACAGCCAAGAGCTCATAACTTCAAGTTATGTGTACTTCAATCTTGCAAATACAAAGCGGGTTAAGTGCTCAGACGTGGCCCTCATCTTCAGCTACAAATTATTACTACTCCCTTCCGGTTATTATTTACTGCTCTCTGTGACACGAGTTGGTATTTTTTTCATGTCATTCCACTAGAAAAATCATTACAAGAACCTCAGTAGCCTCTACTAACCTCCATATTTGCTGGCAATTTCCCTAGGAGCATTAAGGAATAAGTGGAAACAGCTTCCTTTAAAGTAAGGGACCAGACAGATCGGTGAACCCTGCTGGGAAAACTGCACCAGTGCTGCCAGTGCTCAGCTGAATAAACACAAGTTTCAGCTCCCAGAGCGAGAAGTACACCATCAAAACTCAAGCATGCAACTTGATATCAAAAGAAAAATAATTTTGGGAAGCAAAGTCTCTCAACTTTTGCTTTTCAAAAGGGAAAAGAAAACGCATACAGTGGCTACTGCAATTAGGTAGGGAAATTTGAAGAGGAGAATGTAACAAGTACTTTAACAAAAGCACCCAAGCAACACAACGCAATCTGTACAAGTCAGACCAGGTACTGCGCAAAAATTGATATAGTCAAAACATGGAACAAACATCAAAAAGAACACACAAACTGATTAATTTGAGTGCTTACAGAAATTAATTGTTTTGTGAAGTTTCTCGGGACTTTTTGAAGGGTTTGTTGGTGGTTTTTTTTCAAAAACCTAAAATGTTTTAATGGCATTGGTATCACTATAGTGATACAATTCCTCGTGTGGAAAAAGTTCTGGAGATCTATCTATAGATATAAAGGCAGTCATAGCAGGATATTGTACTTCTGAAAGAGAAAGGTAATAATTTATCTCAGTATGGTGTGTTTGCATGCTTTAACTCTGTCCACACAGGCTGTACCGTGCGAGCATAGATCTTTTGATTGGAATTAATTTTTTTAAACTTCACTGGTTTGTTAGTTCATTAACAGTCTACGTGCCAAGTTTCACTTATGCTATTTTTGTACTATTGGTGAACATGTAAATAAATAAAAAAATCACTGCAGTTATAATTATGTTCCAACCCTTAGTCAATTATAGGAGATATGGTTGAAAGGAAATCAACTTTTGCTAGAACACCTGAAATAGGCTAGAAAAAAATATACAAGTATACCCATAAAATAAGTTTAGAAGATGAGCCTGGGAACTAGTTTCATAATTTTCAGGTGGGTAGATATCTTTCATTCAGTGGAAGCACTGATTTGATAAAAGACCTACTCCTTTCATTTGGATAGACTCACATTAACATAATTCAGGACTGAAAACTAGAATTTTGTAAAATAGATTAGTTTACAGGTAGCTGGGAATTTCTGTCCTTCAAAGACTGCAATTCATTCTGCTGTATTGTTGTTTAGTTGCCCCTATATGTATCTATAGAAATCGATCCACTTGGTACATTTGAGGATATAAAAGCATAGAATACATGGAATATTATGATACAAGTGGGGCACTTCCTGAGGTGAATTATTTTATGTTGATTGTTCCGTATAGGAATTTGTTGTCTTTGTATCACTTTCCAGTTTGATGGATAAGCGGCAGCTACAGGCTTTGTGCAGAGCACTCCAGATTAGGTTTGCTAGCATTTCTGCTGGGATTTGTCTGGTTTGGGATATAAAATCCAATGTCTTGCATTTTTCATAGGGACTGTCACAGCAAGGAAGAAGTGTGAAGTGGCTTCTCATAAGTGTAGAAAAATTATTTGTGCTGAAGTTGGACAAACCAAATTCTAAAGTTAATGCAAAACCTGAGCCTTAAATGCTGGATGTGGTTTCTGATTGTCCATTTGACTATCTGGAATATTTTCATTTACATACCACTGAAGAAAAAATCCAATAATTTATAATAAGAAGATGCAAGAGAATAGTGCTTTCTAAAAATCTCTTTTCATATCACTACTTCTGATCAATAGAAAAAATCAGAGAAAGCATCACTGAAACAGAATATCAGGAAACTTCATTTGAATAAAGTTCTAGTTGCCTATTAGTTGCCTAATAACAACTAATGAAATTTTATTACAGCATTTGTTAGCACTATACTGATGGAATAGATTATCAGATTACAAAGCTATATGCGAGTTTTAGGTGACAATATTTATCCCATGGGTAAGGATTACCTGAATAATTTACAAATTCCCTTGTGAATGAATTACACATTGATGTAAGCAAAAACGCACATCATAGTTCCTAAATTGTCATGTACCACTTTTACTGGGAACTAAGTCACACTTGCTTCCTAAGACAAATTCCTCTTGTTTAAATGCAATTTTCATTGCACCTTGATACGAAGTGCCATAACACTGCAGGAAGAAATAACTGATTCCTGCTGGCTGACTGTACCAGACATGAATCATTGACTCCACTGTGTATGGAAAGAGATGGGCTTGTTTGTGGGAAGAAGGAATTAAAGCTCAAGGCCAAGGTCTCTGCAGGAAATCCTAAAAATAGCCAAACTTAGGAAGAACCATGGAGTAAGCTTTCTGGTTTCAGTGTCGAGTCACTTAGTAAAATTAAGATTTGGGAAGGAGAAAATCTGAATCAATCACAGCCATGATTCTCCTGTTACTCTATAGATCCTGCATATTGCCCGAGTCCAGAATTACAATGTCACGTACCATGTACCTCTCATTTTAGGTACTCCAGCCTTTCAGCAAATCATTTCAGCTATATCAGGCATCAGTAATTAACTGTGTAAGGAGGATGGAAGTTGTGCATGTGAAAAGGGCACATTGAAGAAGAAACTGAAAGACAAACTGGTGCACTTGCAAAAAATGCTATTCAGTGCTTGATGTCATTTTAGGATTATTTCTTTTTAAAATATTCAGTTTCCCCCTCCAATCCTCAGTATTCTATGCTCCTGCTGTACCTGTCTTTGCATATGCATAATATAAAGGACTAATACAAACAAGGTCTAGAAAACATGACCTTGGCCAACTTGGAGGAACTGGGATTATTTTCATACAGGTAAAGGTGATAGAGGAGAAACGTAAAAATATAAAAGGCTTCGGAGAAGATGAAGGAAGGAAATAATCTTTTTTCCATGCCCATTTTGGGCAAGATAAGAAGTAATGGGCTTAAACTGTAGCAGACAAAATTTAGGCTAACCACTATGAAAGACTTTCTAACAGTTAGCACAGCAATGCATGGGAAAAAAAATTCCTAGGTAAGAAGCAGAAACTCCATTTTTGCACGCTTTTATGAACAGGTTAGACAAACATCTGCCAGGAATTGTTTACATGCAGCTGATACTGCCTTGAAGAGGGGAGATGGGACTAAATGATCTCTAAAAGTCCTCTCCAGCCTTATTTTTTTATGATTCCGTAATCAACATTGAAAGGAGCTTGGCATCACTCCTATTGAAAATAATGGGAGTTTGCAGAGTGTTCTGTAATGGCATTCCAGATTTCCTCCGGTACAAACCAAGGTGGAACTGTGTGTGTTTTAGTGGAGGGAAGTGGGACCTAGAGCTCCAGTAACTGCAAAAAGAAAGGGCTGTAATTTATACCTAGCTGCATTTGTCACACTCAGTATTTTGCATTACCGAGCTCTTTACAAAGCAGAAGAAATTTGATGCCTCTTTCGGGACATTTTTCAGATTCTGTTTGGAATTGAAACTGATGGGTAGCTGATAACGTTTCTTAGGTGGATGAGTAACTGATTTAAATGCATTGTTTCACATAAATTAGAGCTTTCTCTATTATAAATATTTTTCTGAGCAAATATTCTTAAATCATCAGAAAACAGTAAATTAAAGGATATATTTTAATTTCAGTCTAACAGACCATATAAAACTACATGGAACTCTTCTCCTACATCAGTCTGAACAATGCTCTGATGCAGCTCAGGATGTGGCTCACTGTGCTGCCAGCCAAAAAAAACCAACAAACCAACCACCGCATTATTTTCATCCTCTCCATAAATGATTTCAAATAGAATTTAGTCAAAGGATAATTTTCAATAGTTGGCATTTAGAATTTAATAATTACGATCTCCAGAAATTGAAAAGAAAATTCTATCTGAAGTTCATATTTATACTCAGATCATTTTGCACTTTATGTCCAATGCTCCTTTGCTGCTTCTCCAGGAAAAGATGCAGTCCCTTCTTGAATGTAATGTGTTATGCTCTAATAGTTTGTAGTGTAACTTGTTACACTTTTTGCATATTGATACATTTTCAGGTAACCAAAATATCTCTACAGAAAAATTCATTGCATACTTTCAGCTGCAATGTGCTACCTAAGATTCTTTATCTATTTTCCCCCATGATGACTAATCAGTGTTTCTCTATTGTGGACAAAGATTCCTGCATGAGTATATATGACAGGAATCATTTATCTACAGGAAGAATAATGGATTAATCTGCACTTCCCTGGAAAAAAAAAAACAACAAAGCAAACCAGAGTATCTTATGTATTGAGATACTGATCTGAAAATTCATCAACAAATACTGAGGAAGAGTTCTTAACTCCATCCTTGACTCAAACTTTCCTGCTGAGGCAATGCAGGGATCTGGAAATTAATGAATGATGTTATGCACTAAACCGTGCTATGAATGATTGTTTATATTTTTTTCTATTACACTTACAAGAAAAAATCTGAGAACATCTCAAACATTAATTCATTTATTCTCACAACATCCTCACAAAGTAGTACTCCCATTTTACAGAGAGTATAGAGAAACACCATCCATCCACAAACAGATGGGGATCTGGTAATAGAGAAAAGACTAAAGTCTACTTTGGATACAAGTTACGGTAGGTACAAGTCCCAGCAAGTCTTTTCTTCCTTTTTGATAGGATTAACTACAACCCACCATCTAAAACTTCCATTTACCTCTAGTCAATGAGGCCATTTCACTACAGAGCAAGTTCTGCTGAACCCACTGTTGCATGAATTTGAACTGAAGAAGTGAAACACAGGGCAGATACAACTGCAAATATGTAGGAAGGGAACGGGTTGAGGGGAAAAAGACAGCACAAGCCTGAGGCAGTTATGTACCTGGAAAAGTGCCCTGAGTGATGCTACCAGGGATAAGTCTGAAGCCTTGAACTGCAGTTACAGGTATGATGCTGGTATATCACTGTCAGAGAGCAAGGACGAGGAAGGTTACCCTTTGATCACTGAAATCCAAGTATATTGCCTGACTGGGTTTGCCCTACGGCAAGGCACTGGAATTTTAACTCCCGCTTACACTCAGTTGCATTCAAAGCAAGCTGAGGACAGAGTACTTGGCAGAAGATACTCAAGACTATCATTGAAATCTGAATTATAAGTAATAAACATATATATAAAAATAGTAGGAATTAAGCACAGAATGGGTGAAGAGGGTAGATACATTGTCATTCTAAACTTTCCATGATTGTGTCACGTTGAGTCACTCTCAACCCTAAATATAGTTTGTCATTGTGATTTTCTTTGTAATCTTTCATTTACACCCTAGCATGTTTTGACCACTTAAGACAACTTCATTGAAATGAAAGACTTAAAATGACAAGAGTGGTCTTTTTCTTCTACTTTTCAGATTCATGCTTCGTATGCTTAGCAATTTGGAAAATTCACTTAATATTAACATTTTTCAAATCCAAGAATTTTAGAAAGATTAGTTTTATAAAAACGAATTATTCTAAAAGTGATTCACATAAAAGTACTAGTTTAAAATGTTCTTCTTTCAGATGGATTATTTTGTCTGCCATTTTTCCATATTAACTAGCTCTCATTTTCAAGCTCATCTTCTCCAGCACAAAAAATATATGCGTTTTGGCATGTCACTTTCCAGGTCCTATAATATTTAGAGAAACCTAGCTTAACCTCATTTTATATTTTCCTTATCTTCTTTTTTTTTAATGTATTTAACTAATCCTTTGATTCTTGATTGGATTTTTTAAAAAACCAACCTTTTAGACAGACACTTTTCATTTTATGGACCTGTTCGTTCTGTAGGCTTAAACTTAGCCCTTCTCATTGGTTCCACAGCCCTTTGTCTTTGCTGTATTTTGTAAGGAAGATGAGAAAAACCACCTTCCAACTCTTTGTTGTTGTTGTTGTTTTTAACCTGGGAAACTGCAGGCAGGAATAGCCCTGATATCAGAGAAGCCCATCTACTGCAAGTGCTACAGAACATATAGTACATCCTGCAGAAATTCTCCAGCAGCTCTGAAGTGAGGTATGATACACCAGGTTGTACAAGGTCTTAGAGCCTTGCTAGGCTCAAACTCATTCCAAAAAGCAGCATTTCTTGGTTTCTACACTGTGACCTATTTCATATTCCACAAAGACTTAGTCATTAGTGAATTTTAGTGACACGATTTAGTGATGGGAGTGTGAGGTGTGTGTTGTTGGGTTTTTTGTTGTTTTTTTTTTTAATCAGAGTTAGGTTGATGGTTGGACTAGATGATCCTAAAGGTCCCTTCCAACCTAGACAATTCTATGATTCTGATGGATGGTTTAGCTGGTTGTATGTGTAGGCAGAATGCTGTACCTAGATGCTAAAAGGCTAGAGCAGAGAGATGCAGAGGTCAGCCATGGTCTCATATAGACAGTACTGACCTGGATCTACTACATTCCTGCAGGATATGAGTGACACATAGATGTCTCTGAACTATATTCCCTATACTTCTCAGTTCCAGAATTATGAAGCAGAACTATCCAAGGCACATGAATAAGAGAAGCTGAGAAGCTGTCACAGTAAAGGAAGATGTCAGAACAAGCAACCTTTCTAACAACCATGAGCTAATTAACACCAACCCTGAGCTCCTAGCTATCTCCGGATGGTTTGAGTTAATATTTTTGCTGGATCCAAAATAGCTCCTACAGAAAGACATTTATAGTGATTTCATAGTTACAGGAAAGTTAATCCACAACCAGAAAGGATGCGGGCAATAACTAAGTTCACTGTTACAAACTCACTCTTATTACAAGAAAGAAAGAATCCCATTAAGATGTATTTTCTCAGCCTGCTATTCAATTTTATTAACAGAAAGTTTTGACCTTTAAACCCTATGTCTTTTACTCTGTACTTACAACAGTAACTGAATATATAGAGCACAGAGAGTAGTTCATCTCCTATCCTTCATCTTAAAACCGTTTTACTTAAGAATAATGATAGTGATATTAATTTATTTGCATCCATAAGCTTTAAACCTAGCCTCCTACAGCAGTTGCACAATATTGATTGAAAGGGGTTGGATCAAACGATTCTAGAAATTGAGCAGCTCCAAACTTTTAAGAGCCACTTTTAAGCAAGAACTGTCCCTATCATGCTTTTAAACTGCTAACAACAGAAAGCCCTGACATCCTTCTGTCAACATTTTCCTGAACCACAAATTGCTCACGCATTAGAAATTCACTTGAAATGGCACAAAAAAGCTGTGAAGTAAATGTATTCCTGAAGTCTGGGTCTGCAAGCCAGTGTAATTTCAGAAAACACCATACAGGCTGAAAAGACAGCAGATGCAAGGACTGAATTTAACTACAGATGATAACTCAATTTATTTTCTCTGTAGTCTAGTAACTCAGTAAGTCTTTAATGGTTTCATAAATAAACAGATGGATGCCATCAAATGCCACAGAATGATAAATCTGATTGGTCTCTGTATAATTTTGGATAGCTTTATCCCAAAAATAGACAGTGGAAGCATCTTACCCCAAGAGTGTGCTAAAATAAACGTGGAAAGGTAGATTATGGGCAATTGCATTGTCTCAGTGATGAATGAAACTTTCCATGATGGTAAAAGTAAGAATCAGGACAGGTCTCAATGTAACTCTTTCTGTTGGCAGATCTGAACAGATTTGATTTCTGTTGATAAAAAAAAAGTGCTTCTTTTCAAGGAATTCAAAGTTAGAGAAAGGAGATATAGGTGATGGGACCCCTGCTGAAAGACTTAAATCATATCTAACTTTATCTTTGAAAGGTTTATGGTTCTAATTTAACTGTAAGCCATCTGCTCCACCTAGTATGTGTTGACTGAATATAAAATCAGACCACCAATTTCAAACAGGAAGGACACTCATCATCCAGTGTGTCACTTCCACAGGGATTTGTTCCCTTTACCTAATTTTGCAACACTAACTAGACAGCTGTTGAATCCTCAAAGTTTAACAGTACAAAATTAAAATAATCTGCTTAGTTTTCAGGAGGAACATGACTGAATCAGATACTCTAATAAGGTGAAGCTGTTCACTCATATTGGCTGAACGCAGACAAGAGAGGCCCTATTACTGCATATTTTTTTATGTAAGAAACACTGGATCTTTGTGTCAATAACAAAAGAGTAGAACAAAACACTGCTTAATAGCATTATCTGATCACCAATGTTTCCATTTTTGTAAAATAAATCATACTAGTAAAAGATTTTTTTTCTATGCCATTTCTATTAAAAATTACATAAGTATCATCTCTCAGCAAAATTCTCAAGTGAGTACTTCATGTTTGTTAGTTGCCTTTATCACTTTTTTGGGTTTGTTTTGTGTTTGGGTGCTTTTTTTTTTTCTTTTTCTTTCCTTTGTAGACATCTGTATAGTTTATGTCAAAAGAAGAAAAGTACTCTACAATTTCTTTCAACTATTAGCCTTGCCGAATGCCTAAGGGTCTGCCTGGGAGACAATCAAATTTGAAGATCTAACCTTACAGAACATTTTCTTCTTCCTATTCATCAATTACTTTTCTTTGTGCATCCTATCAATTTCACTCTGACTTTCCAAACCCTACTAATTCTGTGCCTTCCTCATCACCGAATAGGCAAAAAGGAAAAAAAACCCATGACATCCAGTTATACAAGTATAGGATTTCACAGCCTGAAAAAGAAAATAAGACCAAGCTCTGTAAACTACCACTTTGTTTAGAGGAAATTATCATGGTAAGGAAATTAGAGCTGCAAGTAGAAAGGGGCCAAAATATAAAGGGACAGCAGTTCCCCACCCTCTGCATGGAGTCCTCTGTGGGATCCTAAGGTTCTTCCTGCCATTTGACAAGGTAGGGAGCACAAGGTCCTGGCTACCATAAATCTTGCCCAGACCCTTCAAGGGACAAATCACTGCTAGAAATCTTTCCCTTTCTACATCAGTGGAAAAGCACATTGTACAAGGTTACTGCTGACCTACAATACATTCATCAAGAAAAATTCTTGACTCTTCCCTGACTTTCAACAAATACAGTATAACTGTGCTATATGGAAGCCAGTGACCTTCTAAAGGAAGGAGGCTATGCACATTTTTTAAGTTCAGAAACCCTATGAAAACAGATAAAAAGCATCAAGCAACAAAGGAGACTTGTGCTTTAGAGGTAAAGAAACGTAAGAGTGAAATAAGAATTGCAAAAAAGTCAAGTTGATTTAGACCTTGCAAAGGTTTATTAAAACAAGCATCTAAAGATTTTCACTGTATAAATAAATAAGAGACAAAGAAGCAGCAGCATCATTATGTAGAACAAATGAGGCAGAGATCAAGTATTTTCCAGATATTGTCCCAGGAATGAATTATTTGATGGTTTTCAAGGAGGATGATAATATTTATCAAAGAAGGCACCCTTAACATGGATAATGGAACGAGGACATGGAAATAGAAACAACAGAAGTTTTATGCATTGACGTTAGAGTAATCAGAACAGTAGTTCTGTAAGAATACAATAAAACAAATGCTGGTATCAGGGAAATCTAATAATCTGTCATGTCAAATGGAGTGGCATACAAATCCAGAACAGTAAGTGCTGTTTATTTCATACTAAAAATTGTCTAGATTCAAGAAAGAAAAAATCTAGTTCTTTACCGATCTGTTGATCAGACTCAGCTATATGATACTTGGCAAGAAGAAATAATTAAAGGCAGGTAAATAGTAAACGGGTCAGAATACATCAGCATTTCAATCAAAGATTATGCCAGATGAACTTGATAGTTTTCTACAATAAGTTAACTGATTTTCTGGGTAAGAACATGCAAAAGACTATCTAGATTTCCGAAGCGTATCTTATACTGTTGGAAATTATCAACAGACATAAAAAATGAGAGATTAGAACTGGAGTTATGGAGAGTGGACATTGCATGACACAGAGAAAACAAAGAGTTCTTTAGAAGAGGAAGAAGGAAGCTGCTAAAGGTATAGCATGGCAACAAGTAGCAATGTTTTAAGCAGGTGGTTTTTTTAATATTTTCTTTAAAGAGCTTGGCATAAAAGTACAAGTATGGTGCTGAAATTCAGTCATGACAAAAATTGGCATGTAACATCAATACAGAGAAGAAGTAGAATATAAACCAGAAAGAGATGCATGACCTCAAGAACCTGAGGAATATAAATGCACTGAGATTCAACAGTGCAAAATTCAAAGCTATGTATTTTGGGAACAAGCAGAAACTTACGCACTGGAAGTTCACCGTTTGAGGAAGAGAAGAAAGGCAGGGGTGTAAGAAGATGGTTACAGAATGACCGAGTTGGAAGCACGGGTATAACTGTTTAAAAAAAGTAAAAGTTAAATGAGATAAAGCAAGGAAATGTTACTGCCATTGGGCAAGACCAGATGGGACTTCACATGGCACCTGGCCATGCAAGGTAAAAAAAGCTAAACTGAAGCTGAAAGTGGGACAGTACTACAAAGGTGTTCAGAAGGCTGAAGAACCTGTTTAAAGCAGACCTCATTTGCCTTAGCCTGACAGATACGATTGCTGTGTTAAAACATTGTGATAGATGTCAGGATGAAAATAGGATAACTCCCGAGTACTTCAGGTAATGGTCAGCAAACAGGTATGGTTGAGGCTTCTTTCCAGGTTAGGGCCTTCGATTTGAAGGTCTGGGTTCTAGTCTTCCTGTTCAAAACCAGAAGCTTAGGATCATGAGCATCTGACATTGCCTTCCTATTCCCCATGATGAGTGGGGAGAGGAAATCACCAAATTGCCATCTGGATGCAACTTGAAAATGGCTCAGCCAACCCTCATGAGCTGTGAAGGAGATGTACATGACTGTACTTATATTTCACAGCATTCAAAACTTTTACAGCCTCGTCAGACATCTTTCAGTTGCCTTTGTGCAATTAAACCTGCAAAAGCAACCCAAAAAAGGCTATTTCTCATACTCTGGAGGAACAGTGACAGCTTTGGTTTAAACCATGTTGTCAAATAAATGTTCATAGTATTTAACAGTTCTTATTAATATATCTCATTTTATTGAGTCCCTCTAGGGCAGAAAACCCAGTGATAAAATTGTAAAACAACCCTCTCTAACTCTTCTGTTCTCTTCTTTTTCTTTTCTTTTCTTTATTTTTCTTTTTCTCCAGTTGACAGCTCTAAAGTATGCAGTTTTTAGTGTCCAATCAATAAGTTACTTTTGCCAAGAGTTGTGGAAGACACATTGCTAACATTATACTGCATGTTCTTCATATTAAAGTGTTCATGTCTTTCTCAAATAAATTCTTCAGAATATAAAGGAATCAAGATGCTATGGCTAGAATGATGCAAAAACTAATTCATAACAGAACAACCTAAAATTCTTTAAAAGACCAGACAAAATCAATACCCATCTCATTCTTCATCACTTACAGAGCTTACTATGCTAAGAACCTCAGTGCTTTTCAGGTAGACTTCACCCTGCAGGTTGCAAAAATAATTGCTCTTGGTTTGGGCTGAGGGAGGGGTGGTGGTGGCTACTGGGTCTTATTATCTACTTTGTTTTTGCTATTGCCATAAATATTTTTTAAGTAATCATCAGCACCATCTGCCACTTACCACTGTGTTCTTTTCACAGTGTCAATACTATAAACACAGTCTGCTCCCTCATTTGATGCAGTGCAAAAGAATGGAATTTAGCAGAAAATAGTCACTCCAAAAATAGGCCTTACTATTTAAAAGAAAGCAACTCCTTCAGTAGAATGATCTTCAAGTTAGATTATTTCAGTTTTCACCAAGTCTTAAAGAGCTATTTTGCTAAACATCTCCAGTTAACTAAAAAGAACTCCAGGTTTTACTTTTGAGACCACGGCACTTGACAAACCAATCTCCCAATGTCAATAAGTTGAAGTTACTGCCTAATATATTAATTACGGGTTTAGTTTTAGTTATAGTCATTAAACTCCTACAAAGACCATTTCGATTTTCTCACACAATTTTAACTTCTTCTACTTTTTGAGCATTTAACTGGCAGCACATTGGTAACTACATGGAGAATCCCTTGGTGCAATTACCCAAACTACATTTCTGTACACAACGCTCTCGTCATGCCTTAGGTTAGAGAAACAGGTTAAATTCAGACTTTACACAGTCTAAACAGTACAGGTAAACCTTCAATCCTACCAGTTATGAGTATGTTCTCATTTATACCTCTACCCAAACTTTTCCTCTCCCAACATTCAGTACTCATTGTCTTTCTTCACTAAAGCCTGCTATACAGATGAATCAGAAGTTCTACCTCTAAGTCAAGTCAGAAGAGAAATAGATCCTTTTTATATAACATCAGTACCTCCTCTCTAGGTTAAGCTCTTCTCTTTCTCTGGTTCTCTTTTGTTCAGTTTAAGGTTTCTTTTTTCGTCTATGGGTATTACTCCATATATGCCTTCAAAATGCTGTGTGCAATACTCTATAAATAGTTAATGCCACATTTTATATAGCATGAAATATAACTTAGTGTAAGCATTATTCCAAAACAGATACCTTGGCAGCATTCTGCTCTACTTTCTACCTGACTATTACACCATACATGCAGACCTTGAACTCCTAAGTTGTTGCTTTCCAGTTTGAATGGAGACCACACAAAGGACAAACACGATTAATGATCTGGCCTAGCCCTCTGTTCTAAACAGAAGCAAGTCTCAAGTCCCCCTCCCCCACCACCCCTCCTTTCTGAGTATAAGAAAAGGTCTTATAGGTGAAATACTGGACCAGAATACGTATGTTTGAGAAGACAAGAGGTTAAAGTGGTCCTTAGAAAATGAGCCTCTGAAGTTCACCCTTGACTCTTCAGCATCACTGCTGCTGAGAGGTAGGACCTTTTCAGCGGGCACACAGATGTACTTGCTAATGCAGAATCAAATTCAGGTGTTTCCCTGTATTTCCCTTGTCTTTTCCCTTTGAGTGCATGAGAAATGCCAGAACCCTCAACACGCACCCAGAGGCCATTAATAATATGTCCTTCTTACACGACACTATATAATTCAATTTATATTTTTTTTAACTTTTTCATTAATTCGTCCTGTATTCACTCCGTCAGTATTCTATGAATACCCTCCAACATGAAAAAGGCCCTAAGAGATTCAACACAAAGATATGCAATATATGAGCTCACAGTAACCATCTTTTGTATGTCTTAATTACAGTGTATTTTCATCAACATCTTTAACAATTTTCTACAAGAAAATCTTTACTCATCCTTGTAGTCCTACTGAGTTTATATTGGGTTATTTTGCAGGTATGAAGGGACTGAGCAAGGAATGTGTTTGTAGCAGATGGAAATTCATGGAACTCACTTACCCCTGGTGTATGTCTGCAACTATTTCACCGCATACTGAGACAGGTACACATATGAACCCATTCTATATATGAAAAACTCTAACCTATGACTTTGTTTCCAAGGTTCAGAACAATTGAGCAATATAATAAATACAGTACTTTATAATTATTTTTTATTTTATATATATATGTGTGTGTTTTTTATGATACGTATTCCTTTTTTCTTATTTTAATCAGAGAAAATTAGAAATAAAACCGAGAAAGCCTTGTTACTGAAAACCCCTGTCCAGAGCTAATTGTCTTGTAGAACACTTAATGAGTCATTATTCATTATGATGTTGAGTACAGGGAAGGCAGATGGCATGGTAATTTTATTGATTTTGTGATCCTACTGTAGCTTGCTGATTAAATAGGATTGAACGCCACAGTTAGTGTGGCCAGAATTACATGAAATTCTGTTTTGATTCAAGGATATCAGAGACTAACTTTCAGACAGCACTACTGGAGAGGCCTGCTGACATGAAATTTTGCTATCTTCATTTATATTTGCAACAGAATACTGCATGGAGTCTTCCAGGATGTACATTCCACAGCTTCCACCACAAAATTAGTTCCACTGGAGTTGCTCTATTAATTACTACATTTTATTTAGTTCTTCATTTTAATTTCCAACTTTTAGTTTTAACTATGAAGTTAGATTTATCTCACCTACGCATAGCCATATTAATTTTAGATATCCTCTAAGGTTTAATAGAGAGACAATCCTATATGTACACCTTCAGAGATCATTCAGCTCACTGTCTTATTAGGAAAGCATCTTTACTAGGTGCTCTACCATTTTTACCTGCTTGATGGATAGGTAAAAATGCTGTGTAAAAGTGACATAATCTGTAAATAACTCAGAAGTTACATCCCTTGATTTTGAATTATTTTGAAATGCTCTAATATTATCATTTCTCTTTGTGCTTTAAAGCATTTAGTGGCCTTATCCAAGAATGATGCAATCACAGAGTTTTATAAACTTATTGTACAATACCTTGATACCTCAAAGTGTGGGACTTAGTTGGCTTTAATAATAATAATGACATGATCACCGTTCTTTTAACAGAATTTATCACACTACCAAGCTATTCTTTCTGTATTGCCCAATATATCACCAGAGCTGTATGCAGACCTTGAAGGAGTTATTCTTGGTCTTTCCACTGCTGGTAATTCATTGACACCTTTTCCAGTATTAAGTAATGTATATATTATCCTGCTGTTCCTGTTTGGTTTTTTAAATTTTTCTTCTTAGCTTGTTTTCTTCAATACCCTTTGAGATGTATAATTCAGTTCTTTCTAGAGATCTGGTTGCAGCTGCTCTCATTATTAGATCTTTGATATGAAGAAGAGTTTAAGCTATTTAAAGCATGGGGTCAGCCATTACAGCAACAACAGATTATCTCTAGCTTCCAACGTGTCATAAAATCTGTAAAATGTATATGTCCACCGTATATTATAATCTGCCCACAAGTGCTTGAACAAGTGATTTTTTCTGGTATGCACATACGTAGATGCATGGATATTGATATACACATGAATTGCTATTTTTTTTTGAACCTTTGAATTTTGATCTGGTTACTCAGGTACCATGCAGCCAATGAGTCAACGGAAGAAGGAGGAAACCACATGTTCTATCAGTCAATGCAAAATTGAGGAATTTGGTTTTTATCACTGCTAAACTCCCTTAATGTCTTTCATTGAACAATCTAATTTATAATGTGGTTCTAATTTCTATCTCAATCCAAGAAAAACTTAATTTAAAACAGCTGCTACTCTAGAGAAGTATAATGGAATTATTAGAATCCCCTTCAAAGCTTACATCTAAAAGAAAATGTAAGGTTTACTGTGCTACACCTAACTTACTATGATGGCAACATTTATTGACTTTCCAGATTTTCAGGATGTTTAATTCTACAAATCATTCCTTCACTGAAAAAGACCCTTTTAAAAGCATGAGTCATAATAAATAGTGTGGGGTTTTTTCCAATAAATTTATTTTTATTAATGTTTCATCTGAACTACATGTATAAAACCTATCTTAAACCACATATTAATTTTAAGTAGTTTAATTGTGGCAATTGTAGCTGTTATTTGTATATTTAGAAGATTAGCACTTAGAACTAAACAATGTTGTTGAAAGTCTGTAAAGTTTTGAGTATTCTCTGCAGGAAGTAGAGAATATTCATATCTCCACTGGGACATATGGTCTCTCCTAGAGAAGTTTTTCCTTTCCATAGCCTTTGGCCAAAGCCCACCATCTGTAGTTTCAACTTTTCTTCCAGCTGCTACTAAAGGTGAAGTATAGAACATATGCCGCAGAAAGAGTAACCTTTACATTAGTTTTGTTAGGTTTTGTAATATTCAAAGACATTTTCCAATAAAATATTTGTTAATATAAAGCTTGGAAACAAGTAAAACTCATGTTTGATTGAATTCAGATCTTAAAACTATAGGAATACAAATCTAACAACTCCAGTAAAGCATAGGCTAGTTATTTGTGGAAAGAATTAGCTTTCTTGATTTTGGAGGAAATGTAATGGTGAACAGTAGAGGCATTTCCTTCCTACATTTCAGACACATGTATATAAGAAATGAAATTGACAGTCTTTTGTTGTGAACTGAGACTCAGTATCGCTGACATATCATTTAAATAAATATGTTTGACACACCGTCAGTTTTATCCTAGAATGATCCCAATGAGCTTGAAAATGGTTATATGCAAGTAATAGAGGATTCTAAAATTACTGAACACGCCACTTCCAACCACCTAAATAGCACTGTTTTAACCTAACTTAGCTCATAAGGGAAGCCAACTGCACAGCAAACATATGTCTGCCGCACAAAGCTTCCACATCATTTCAAATAACTTGGCGCAGTTCACAGCATCTGCTCCCAGGAAGCCCAGGAAAGAAGCAGCAGGTAATGCTGCAGGACAGGAACGAAGTGAATTAGTAGAGCTACAGGTATGCCAACAAACTTGCATAATAGCTTCTGCCCAGACTATGCACGGTTACATACAGTGAAAGCAGTCCACAAGTACCAAAATTCATTAGACACAAGAAAAAATGATTATAGCAATATAATCTAATGGCTGAATCAGCATGGTTGCACACCTCAAGCATCTCTATTTGCTCTTGACCCTGAATGAAGTGAAAGTTGTGGGACTAAAAATTTTAGGCATTTTTAAATACTAATGGCTGACAAACTCTATAATAATCTAATGAAAGGCAAAGTAGTAAAGGCAGAACAGCAGGACATAACGTGAAAAAAGAGGTGTATTCTTTCACATATTAAGAAACATTCAAAATGGCACATCTGCTGTGTTGTTGAACCCAGCTCCTGTTTCAAAAAGCCTATTCCATCCATGTTTTACACATAGCAGAGAACAGCAATTACTTTTTAAAAAAATGTATATAGTAAATAGAAGCTGATTATGAAGTAACCGGATAAATACATTTTTACTGCCAAGAAGCACATTGCAGGTAAATTTGAGAACAGAAAAAAAAAACATTTTAATCTCCAATTTCAACAATTACTTTTAATTTCCTTTCATAAAGTTTTTCCTGGTTGTAAGACTATAAACACCTTTGTTTCTTTTTCATTTCCTTAAAACATGAACAGGGAATACACTAAACATCCTCCCTCCCTCATTGCTCTCTTCAGAGCACTTAATTTTATATACTTCTTCCAGGAAATGTACTTGACAAAGCATCAGTAACACTTTTATTTTCATAGCACTTCCAGAAATGATATTCCAAGCCATAAAAAGCATTTTAAGAACTAAGTCCTCATCTCAGGACTCAGGGAAAACAAAAAATATATGACTTCCCACCCTCCCAAAAGAAACGCAGAACAAAAAAACCTCCAAATAAATAACTGATAGTCATCAGGCCAAATGAAGAAGAAAGAACATTCCAGCTGAGCTTATTTCCAACATAAGTCAACTGAGTTTGCCCTCATCATCATTACTCAATACTTTTTAATCTCTTAAATGGATTTTTGAAGGTTAAAGGGATATCTTTTTGGCTCTTAATAATAAAAGTTAGCCTTAAAGCATATTTTCTGGCTTATAGGAGCATTTTGGGCACATATCATGCAGCTTACTATTCATTACAAAGTGTTCGTTTCAGCAACAGCTCCAATGAATTCTGAAATAGTGAACTGGTCACCTGTGCAGCACCACATTACCGCCAAAACCTTGTTGTCATGACCATTTTGTATCATATCATTGTAGACAGTTATTTAAAGGATTCTAGAAGTGTATTTGGGTATCTCCTATTTAAGAAGTATTGAATAAAAATGGCTGTAACAGCTTTGTAGAATGATCTAGCATAGATCAGGTAGATAAGGTAGATTAGCACAAGAAATGCTTCCAGATAATGGCAAAGGCTGCTTTATTTTAAAGCCAGGATCATTTCCAAAGTGAACACCTTCCTAATGAAGTCGGCACGTTCATTCACACAATCCCAGCTTTCATCCAACAGGCATTCTGGGAAATGCTAATATTTGAATCGAATCCTGGACAGCACAGCATTTGGATTCATGGCGCAAAGGAACTCAACTGGAAGTTAGTGCACTAAAAATCAACTTAACTGAGGATACCCGCTGGTATTTCCTATATAGACTCATTTATAGCAACTTGAACTGAAACTCTAAAAGTGGCTGCATTTGAAAATTTTTTGCCTTACAAGACAAGGTGAAGAATATGAATATGCACACATATTGTTTTGGAAGTGCTTAATGAGACAGGGCATTGCACACCAGACTAGTTGGATCACTGGGCTTATCATTTGGACACCGCATCAAATTCCAAACAAAACTTCCCCATTAAACATTGGCCCTGCACTTAACATCAACTTGAATGGGGAGCCCCTTGTATTCATCTGCTGCGCCGTTATTTTGGATCTGTGTGGGTAGGTTTGTCCAAGCAGACTGTGTTGCATGAGGACAGACATGATGTTCACCAACAGGAGCCTTACCTGACTGCCCGGGGGGTGGCACTCCTGACGATCCTCTCGGCAGACACAAAAACACCGTGAGGACTGCGGCTCTGTTTCCGGAACACGGCTCGATGGCAATCGGTTTAGGAGCACCCTGAAAAAGGAAGGAAGTTATCCATGTAATGTCCGAGATTTCCATTACATTTTTATTTGTACATCTTTAATTTATTTTAAGGTGCACCGTAACAATGAGAAGATATTTTTCCCAACTAAACAGATTGCATTTAAACAGATTGCCCTAGCCCTATTAATTGACTTAAAAACGGGCTTTAACAGCCCACACTACAAATCTAACCAAACAGAAAAAATGAAATATTCATAAAGACAAAAAATTATACTAAATTTTACAGCTCACTAAATGTAGTGATATAAAATTCTTAAAGTTTAGAAAACGGCAAAACCTTTTAGTATACACACTGGTATCTGAGAGAACTGGAATTTCCCCTACTCTAATAAGAAGCAGCCATGTGAAAGAACTGTTCTTCAACAGCACCCATTACCTAGCCCTCCTAATGCCAAAACCATAAAATGAGAGGAAATCTGTGTTACAGATACAAAAAGACAGCCAGTCCCTCTTGAGCTTCCCAGGCCAGTAAGTCTGCCTTCTCTGTGCCTGTACTGGCAAGCAAATCATTTCTTTGAGGCAGGACCTTCCTAAATTTTTTTTGCATATGCAGAAAACAGGTGCAGTGTTACTATATTTAAATAAACCTAGAAACTCTCAGAAAATGTTGCCTGGATGATTATCATCTTACTTTGTCTTATATAAAGCTATGATATGAGTGTTTTTGCTGGCAGGAGGTATGTGCTATTACCAAGCATCTCTCTCTTATTAGCTATATATATCTTTTAATTTGCAGTTAGCTTTCGACTTAATGGTTGCTACCATATTGTTCTCGAGTTGCCAAGACTGAGGACACTATGAGCTGGAAAAACGCAGAGCAGCCTACAAAGCCATAGAATAATAAGTTTCTGATATGACAATTTACAATGTTTCCATATTTACATGTTTCCATGTTTTGTGCTCACTAAGAGATAGGCATTTCATTTTGGAGAGCTTAAAAGTTTAGTCAAGTACTAAAGCTATTTCTAAAAACATTAGGTCAAAATCAGCATAAGCATTTGCTTCTTTCTTTTGTTTGTAGATTTTGAGAATGTCTATCATGTTCCAAGGCAAAATATGAGTTTGATGTTTTGATTCAAAATTCAAAACCATAAAACTTTCCATTTACATGGTATATATAAATGTCAACTGATTCAAGTATTCTAAGAAAAATGATAGTTTAGCCAAGTTAAATACACTGCAAAGTAATAGATATAAAAAAACCAAAGGCACTTGCATCATGTAAAGCAATTATCATTTTCTATTTTTCTACCTCCAAGTAACCAACATTTATTACTGCTCAGTGAAGATAAGGAAACAGAGAATACAGCAATAAATCGAACAATAGATAAATATATTTATTTTTTACTTCATGGTCATATTTGAAAGGCATTTCTCTAGATTCATTTGAGCTGATAGCATTAAAATAACTTGGGTGAGGAATGTCATCTAATTTAAAATTGCCATGATGTAATGAAAGACAACTTCTTTTCACTAAATCTTACCAAACAATGCAACAGAAAGGTAAAACCCCAGAAGCTTCAGCTAAAAAAATAACTTTTTAAAAATACAGCATAAGAAATATTGTCTACACTGAGTGCACTGTATTTGTAGTATCTAATTTTTTTTTTTGTAATGTATTGGTTCAATGTAGGCCAAAGGAACAGATGAAGAGACCAGATTCTGAACTTGTGTAAATTGGTGTAGATCTGTCGACTTCCATGTTGCTATTATTGGCAAAACATCTCGACAGACATTGCTGGATGGTATGATTCTACACTAAAAGCAATGCAGAAAAGGGGAAAACAGAATAAGAATCTCAGTGATATTAGCAGCATTAATTGCACATGCACAGAAGTAGTACCAGTGGATTATTTGAAAAGAAAGGTGTAGGAAAATTTTCTTATTAAGGCGTCTTTGACTTATGTCTGTTGAAGGCCAGCTTATGTACGTTGGCATTTTATTACTAAAAATAATGGTAATTCCTCTGATCCTAGCATTTAATATAGAAAAGGGTCTTGATGGAATCACTCAGATTAGCTTCTAGTTTGTGCCCCGGGCAGCTTAAATCTAATCAGACAAGTATAGGAGTAGAATAATATAATACAACATATCATGACTGACAGCAGTCTGGTGTACACCTCTCTGCTTATTTCTCCCACTATTACACCCTTTCTTTCACTCCTACCTGTTGCACTTGCAATCGTCAAAATCTAAGGCTTCCCAACCACCACACACTCGTATCACACCTCCTGTTGGACCTAAATACATGACCCTTCATTCCAGCATCTCTACCTATATCTCTGTTCCCCAGCCATCCAGACAGGGATGCAGTTCCATACTAATTAAGTTCATCTCACTTCGACCATGTGCTGCCTGCCTCACCCTGCATTGGTCCTGCTCCTGCATCTTCAGTACAAAATAGACTTTCCAGCTCTTGGCAAGTTCCTGCAGCAGGAGCTGTGAACAGAGCAGACCAGGTGCTCCTCATGTCCACGGGTGGATTGCCATAAACTGGGGAGGTGGTTAGTCAGTGACTCCCGTGCACTCACTGATATGACAAATAGATTTTACAAATTAACACCTTTGCACGGGGTGCAATGAGCTGTCTTCCACTACATACTAGGACAACAGCACCTGAATTCTGATACAGCATTTATGATTAAAGTAGCTGGTATTACCAATGCAAGCAATAGAGCATGTAAGTCATCTTTACTGATTTGTCACAAGGGCAAACCAAATAACATGATTCTTTTTCTATTTGAAAAGGCAGCTAAAATGAAATCTTCATTTTAAAAAGTAATTCAGAATACAGTTTATGCAGACACACAACTGAAAGGAACAAATTTACCATTATGCCTTTTAATTTAGTGAATAATTACTTTATTATAAATAAAAATGATGATGTTTTCTACTGCTATGTAATATAAAACCTTTAATTAACGGGCCCCGTCCTTTTCTGTTTGAAGTTTATACTAATGCTTTTCAAAATATAATTGGAGAAAATTATTTCTAATAAATATTTTTCAGAGGACTTCATCCAAAAATCAAATACAGTAAGAATTTTGTATTTGTGCTTATTATTTTTTCATTATAGATCATTCTGACTGAAAAAGCAGATGCCTTATCTTACATCATTCAGATTCACAAGAAAAAACCACGGAGGCATAAAGCAAATGATAATAATTTAGATACCCTAAGGTTTGTCAGTTGTTTAAAGATAAATACATAACCATGAATCGAAGTTATTTCACAGTGACATAACATGTTCTCTGAAATGTGCCATTTATCATGCATTTTCCACGGGTTTTTTGGAAGAGATAAGGCACATGTTTGTTTGCCCAAAGCACTTAGCTACCATGATTTACTCGCTAGAATTATCTTTTTTTTTTTCCCCTCTGTACAGAAGGTGACTTACATTTTTGCCAAAAAGCACAAATGACAATCACAGAGTTAATAAAACTTTATCGGTGGAAGACAGAATAACCAAACACTTCTTTATTAATCAACCTTTACTCTTATATTCCTTTTCTTACAGACACTATGACAGAGAGGAAGAGGTATATCAGTTGGGAAGCTGAAAAAGAAAGGGGAAGAAAACCAGGAAGAAATAAAAGGGTGAAAGAGCATATATTATTATTGATAGTGAAAAGAGTATGTCAATGGATGTAGAAAGAAGAAACAAGTAGAGAGGGAAGGGAATAAAACAGAATAAAATAAAAAAATTATAAGGCTTTATACCCATTTCAATGTGTTGTCATACATTTATTCACAGAAAACAAGTGTCAGAAGTTGTCTTCCCAGGGTCCTAGATTTTTGTCAGAGAAAAGATTCTCCATTATCCAGATTTTTTTCTGAAAATCCTATAAAGACCTTGCCAAAGTCCAGCTGCCTGGGTGAGTTTGTGAAGAATCTTTGTTCACCCTTGATCTGTTTCTAGAAGAAACTGATTTTGGGTAGATTTTTGTTTTTCCCTATACAAAGGACAGGTGACAATGCGACCATTACTGGCATGAAAACATATGTCAGTGTATACCGTATTCATACCTCTATTATTTCCTATTTACCTATTCATTTCTAAGTAACCTAGTACATGTGCTTTATAATGACAAGAAAGTTAAAAAAAAAAAAAAAAAAAAAAAAAAAGTTGTGGTTTTTTTTTTTTTATTTAAGTACTGAAAAACCCAGAAAATCTTGTATTGTGTTATTTGCTTATTTAGGAATAACACAAATGAGCAGCTTTCAGAGCCCAGACCAAGAAGAAGCTGGGAAGTGTATTCTGTCACTCTTGGTGGGCTGGATGGGCAACAGAAGGCAGGGGTGTGAGGAGGTGAAGAAAGCTGGAGAACACAACGATGACTAAGGGGATGTTCATGGATCTGCTATAAGGGTTCAGAATCTCTTTGGGGGAAACATACTGAAACTTTAGCATCTATTCATGTCTACCAATAAAAACATTTAATACCGTGAGTACCGGAAGATGAAAAGTGTAAAGTGTTTGGGTTCTATCTGAATTCCAAGAAGTGGTGTCTCTCATAAGTGCTATCAAGAAGTGGTGTCTCTCAGAACTGCTATAAAACTTTGGATTTTCAGTACTAAGTAATATCTCTATATATTTTCTGTTCAGCATTCTAAGTTAGGTGCATCCAATTTTTAAAAGTGCATTATAAGACAAATAGATCACGTAAGACTAAATGGCTCTAAACTCATGCCAAAAAAGCAATTAGAAAATTGAATCAAGGAATTAAGGATTAATGTGAGCATGTTACACCTGTCAGGAGTAATAAGTATTTTGACAAGAACAGAATAAAGTTTGACAGTGTGCACAAATACAGATCTGATATATAAATCAAATATTAAAATGCAAACAACTATGCATTAATCACTGTAATGTTTCCTAACTAAAACGGTCTTAGCAATACTTACAAGAATTCATTATAAATAAAAATTCATCTCCTCTTCTTAAAAAAACAGATTGACTTATACATTTTTTTTTTTAGAAATAAATGATGTTGATTTAAACTTAGTTTTTAATCACATTATTAAAATAGAATTAATCTGGTGAATTCCACATAAACTAAGATTGATGGCTTGGAAACTAAACAATCAAACATGTTGTTATGACAGGATTAGTACCAGACTTAGAACGTAAATAGCCACTTTTCCAGAGTTCAGGGTACAAGACTTCAGAGGGGAGTAAAGAAAACAAGAACCAAGATTGTGTCCTCTGAAGAGGTAAAGAATGTAGAAAAGAAGGAAAGGTAAAATTTAGACTGTTACAAGTAGTCACTTTCCTCAGCCTCAGGTCCCTTTCCTGACTTTTTTGGTTATTTTCTGGATTTCTTGATTTATTTGTAATACGCAAATCTCGGATTCAGAAAAGCACTTGAGTACCTAAGTTGGATTTTGGTCACTTTTAGATACCTACATACAAACTCAAAAGCCTCCAAGCCCTGTTAATCTCAGTTTCAATATTAAAATTTTCCCAGTAGCTGAAGCTCTCCTCTACCTGCCCAGGACACCCGAGTCTCTTACACCCACTCAGGATTCACTGGCATGCTGGCAGCTGCCCTGCATGGAGACCTGTTTTCAAAACATGTTGTCAAATGAGGCTTTACAATACAGTTGTAGCCAATTTTAAAAAAACAACATGGTTGAAGGCAGTGGTAACTCTCTTCTTCTTGGAAGGAGAATTAATCCCCATTTTCCTATTCTGCTTATTCCAAATGCTTGTTTGAGGTGAAATACTCTAGCCTGGAATTAAAGATGTAGAGTAAAAGGCTGTGATTGTTCTGACCATTTTTCTGTGCAGTAAAGGCTGACTTTTCAGCTGTGCAAAAAAAGAAAAGAAAGTTCTTCCTCTCAAATTCACAGAATTCCATTGATACCATTTATTGGTGGCTTTTTTTGGCCATTTTGCTGCAGAAACTCCAAATGTCCGTAACACAGCTATCCTGCCAAGAGGAGATGGGATGCACCCACCTGTAGCCAGCCTCCACCCTATTCCCACCTGACTTTCTCCACAGCGATTTGCCAAGAGAATCGAGATCAACAGTTATGTCAGAGGATTGAGTAAACACTGTCTGCTCCTCCCAGCAGAAGCCCCCCACTCCCACAGCACCTGCTGCTGCCCTAAGGAGAACCTGGCACTTCTTCCAGAGTGCTGAGACCAAGGCAATGCCTCAGACAGAAACAAAGGCAGTAATCAGAACTGCTGTTTTCTTAGACTGTCAGTGTTAGACCGCATTGCTATTCTAAATGTTGGGTACATATTAACTAACGCTCATTAACATACTTTTGAGTTTGAGCTTCCAACCCACCCCAAAGTTTTGACAATTTTCTCCACGGATTTATTCAATGAGTAATGAGCCTTAAAGACAGTCCAAAGAAAAAAAAAAAAAAAAA